>NW_006911897.1:447417-492749 GCF_000338995.1 Bipolaris sorokiniana ND90Pr | reverse complement strand
CCCGGAGGCTGTTCGGGGCCTGGCCGAGACCCTGCATAGAAGGATGACGACATCAAGCAAACAGACAAACAAACAAACATTGAAAATTTTTCAACAGCTACGGGACTAGCTGTCAATAGAGGGGGGGGTAGTGTAACGGTTCGAGTACACACTGAACTAACATCCGAAAGGGATCCGAACATGGGCACGCACTAGCCGAGGGCAGATCTGCTGATATAAAACCCCACCTTCTCCATACCGTAGCTCGATAGATTTTTGATATCCTTTCGTACAAGGCCTATAGGTGTCTATTCGAATTAAGGCTCGTTTGATGTCCCACGCACTCCCATATGCCTCTGAGTGACACTACCGCCGATACTGATCCGAGTAGTCTTGCCTGCGCCGTTACAATAATTAAGAGAAAAGGAGTTAAAAGAATAATTAGCCTATAACCAGCCTAGGTTAGTTAAGAGTCTAAATAGTAATAGTCTAGTTAATAGAAGGTCTATACTAGGGGTAGAACCCCTCTTAGTTTTCTCTTTCGCATAATCTTAAAACCTAAGAATAGCGAGATCGCGACAAGCGAAAGAACGCTTATAAGATTTTACCTCTAGAAGTTTATAACAAAGTCGCGCGGCAGCCTCTTTAGCACGAGTAACCTTAAGTTCCTTTTACTTACGCTCTTCTCGAACCTTCTCCTACTCTTTCTTAGAAATAAATAAACTACACTTATGTTACAAGTAACAAGAAGGATTCTCTCCTTAACAAATGACGAGATGGCTGAAGGCCTATGGACGTTCACGTCAGAAGGTAATGATCATCGCGGGGCTAGGTCACGTGATGTGCCATCCCGCCAAGGGCAACCATCCGAGGGATGGCAGGACGCCTTGGGATGGCAGCCATCCCCAACATCACAACCATCCCAGGGATGGCAGGGAAGTAAGGGATGGTAGGACTAAAGGCAACGGATATAAGAATGGGTTGGATTTCATTATTACATTCGTTGTGGTCAACT
Source organism: Bipolaris sorokiniana ND90Pr (assembly GCF_000338995.1). NCBI lineage: Eukaryota > Fungi > Ascomycota > Dothideomycetes > Pleosporales > Pleosporaceae > Bipolaris > Bipolaris sorokiniana. The sequence continues at coordinate 491,755 of NW_006911897.1, read as the reverse complement.
CAAATTGTACTTTCTTACTAGTATCTTTACTTAACAAGATTGTTACAAGTTAGTCTATCAAATAGATTAGTCTTGTCAAACCCTCCTTAAGCACGCCAACTCCACTGCATCGCCAGACAAGCCTCACGGAACACTAACGTAATACTCACCTGCCTTAGTGCGGACCAGGATAGAGAAGTATAGACCCTTACCCCGTGTAACAACTTAGCTTTTACGGAAATATAACTAGCGTAATAGCTAGTTATAGTATCTACGAAACAACGAAGGTTCTTCTCCTTACAGCGAGTATAGCAATAAGAGATTATTTTATTCCTCTGCTCTATCACACAATCAGCACAAGAATAACGCTCTTCATTCAACTTTTAAGCGCGAACACGGGTACGAGAAGACAGAACCTTAGGCATAGTTAGGAAGGCTAGAGCGAGAAAAGAACAGTTACAATAGCCTAGGGCCTACTAACCTTATATACAGCTAGCGTCTTAATACACAGCATAGATAAATAATATTCTAGAGTATTAAGACGATAGCCCTAAGAGAGGAGGTAATGTTATAAGTAATAAGAAGGATTCTCTCCCTAATAAATAACAAGATAGCTAAAGGCCTACGAACGTCCACGTCGGAAGGTAATAGGGTATTACGGGGCTTAAGGTCACGTAATATGCTATCCCGCCAAGGCTAGCTATCCAGGATAGCAGTGCAGGAAGGGATAGCGGTGCCATCACAACCATCCCGCCCAGATAGGATAGATAGGATGGCAGAACTAGAAACAATAAGGATATAAGGATAGATGGATTTTATTATTTACTCTCGTTGTGGTCAACTTAAATTATACTTTCTTACTAGTATCTTTACTTAACAAGATTGTTACAAGTTAGTCTATTAAATAGATTAGTCTTGTCAAACCCTCCTTAAGCACGCCAACTCCACTGCATCGCCAGACAAGCCTCACGGAACACTAACGTAATACTCGCCTGCCTTAGTGCGGACCAGGATAGAGAAGTATAGACCCATACCCCGTGTAACACCGTGAGCCCGCACCGTGACAAGCAGCCCTCATAGTTTTTTATGCATAATAACGCGTATATATATACTACTTATAGTATAGGTAGCTTTTTTACTACTTACTAGATTATACTACTTACCTAGCTAGCTTATTTACTAGAATATAACCCTATTAAGTACCTCTAGTACATTCTTAAATAAAATACATATATACTACTTCTACCTATAATACTATAATTATACATAGTAAAACTTAGAAATAGTTAGATAGGTTTATAAGGTAACAAAAGAGTGCTAGTGGAGGTGTCAGATTGTGATGGGTTATCAAAGATCGGAGTAAACTGTGATCGATTCTTGATTCAGTTGATTGATGTGATGTGATGTGATGTGATCTGAGTTGTTGTTCTTGATCTGATCCGCGCTGATCCGCGCTGATCCCCTGAGTATGATCGCGGTGGATCGTGCGTGCTCACTAATCCAACTGATCCACAGAGTCCGAGTGCTCTGATTCGCACCCGGATTTCGTCCACCACCCAATATATACCCATATTCTGACAGGAGGATACCTAGTAACTAAATTAAGGCACTAATTAAGTCAATACCGCGCCGCCTCCGCGCCTGCCGCGAGGCACGAGGCTAGTAAACTAAATACTAGTATATAAGAATTAGTTCCATTTTTTGGCTTCGAAAAAATGCAGTTTTAGTGGAGATATTGGTGGTAGAAGCACTGGCGTCAACTTTTGTTGATGGACTGATTTCGGTTAGCGAGGTGAAACTTTTTGCCTAGTACTGTAGATTAATCCAACTTATATTGCTCGTTTTGAATCGTATATCAGGAGTATCGAAACTGTTAGTTATGTCACCTATTAGTAACACATTAATATCAGCGTTATACACTTATACCTTCGCGTATCCCCTTCTGTAAATCTCTCTTATCGATAAGAGACAGTTCCGTAGATATTTCTTACCTGTTCCAAAGTCCTTGAAAGTGGGAAACTTGCGAAGATACTATGTGCACTAGATTACAGGCCATGCAGACAATACTGCAAATATTAGATCAGCAATGCCTACAGTTTGTAGCAGTTGTAATGCTTTTGTCATTGTTGGTGGATCCATGCTGACGAGATTGGGCCGTGCGGACAAAGAAGTGCGTTAGGTGTTGAGGTTTTTCGGGACGTGTCGAAATGTAAAACTCAACTTAAGATACTTTACTTGTGCTGGCGTTAGAGAAATCGGCTCTAATAACAGGAGGACCTCTTGCTGAAGAAGAATTGTATCACATCATCGCCAACCTTTATTATATATGTAGCAATCTGCCCCGCCCACGGGCAGTTCATTCATTAGTGAGTCTTCTGAGCGAATTCTTATACATCCTTGTATACCATGCGGCCTACATATTGGTATTATCGGAGATATTCCCTTCAGTAGACTTGGGAGATTGGGACCATGGCGTTGATGTCTCGGGTTAAGGTGATACCGGTTTAATCCATCTAAACTGGTAGATCATATTACATAAACCCCTGCCTGGGCAGGTACACCATCCTTAAAGAAAATATGATATAGCTGAAGATAGCATAGTGTGTTTAGTTTTTCACTCTTTTTGTGGAGATGATGTGGGTAAGGGGGTTTGCTTTGAAGCTACGCACATGCTAAGATGACACTTAATAGAGTATAGACCCGGCAGTAGCCTCTGTTAACTTACGGATCGTGCCCGTTCCGCTTCCCGTTCCACTTGACGTCACCGGTCAGCTCATCGGTCAGCTGGGCTGTAAGTGATAAAATGCCTGTTCTAACCTACAGCAGCCGTTCACTTTCTTCAAGCTACGACCTTCTTTTCAAAACGTTATGAGAAATTCTCAAGATCTCTACTCCAAATATCCCAAACCTCACTAAACGGACACTTGCTGCCCATTATGGACCCGGATTACAACTTTGAGAATGCTGAACCTGAAGCTATCGCGCTTTGTGAAGGATCAGAAGCAGTACTGAGGAATTCAGAGTCTACCAGACGAAACTGAGAACATATGAAGATGCAGCGCAAGTATATAGCAAGCGCCGAAAATACGATGTAGAGGCTTCGATCTGAACTACAAGAAATCTAATATTCACTGGTCGAACATGAAAAAGATCGCAAAACAAAGAAGGTTGTGAGAAGAGCTCAGGACAGAGCCAAAATTTTAGAAGAAAATGAGACAATAACTCCCAAGATAGCCGAGAAAAGCAGGGAACTAGAGAATCTTCAACAAAACCATACGAGAGACGCGAGCCTTATACATGCGGCAACATTTGATGCTCAGATCAAAAGAACGAAAGAAGCACTGTAAGTGTCTCTTGTTTGAGCGTTCCAAGTACTAGTTATTCAAGTAACCTGCTAACGACATGTATTTTTAGAGAGGCCTTGTAAAGTGCGGTAAAGTAGCGATTAGTCATGTGACAGTGTCATGATTGTCGCTAGCCGAGAGATCAGCGAATGATGCGACCATCCCCAGAAGGAAGTGACAGAGATTGAGGCTTTTGTAATGAGTTTCCTTTGTTTCTTTGTAGTCAATTTACCTTAGCTTTTCGCTAAAGACACGACATACAGTCTATGGAATACAAGCCCTTATTATACGAGCGATATCTTGTTACAATCCCATTAGATGGAGGTAGCGTCACGCGAAAGAACTAGTCACAGTGAGCTAGTGGTATAGAATAAATTGATCTAGAGAATAATGGGCGTGAAGGATTGCGTCAGCCACCACGTGACTATTCTCTAATCAATACTAGCCTCTTACTAAAATAACGACGCACGGCTGGGACAATGTGTTCTCCCGCTAAGAACCCTATACTCTAGGTCGGTGGGACGACAGAAGACGGAGAGAACGATTTGTACATAGTCTGGGACACTCGCTGTACTTTCCTACTCTTGCAGTCAACTTCACTATCTAAAATGTAAGCGCTTCGTCTTTTTACGAATAACCAGTCTTGTCGCAGATACCTCAGCACTTATAGCACAGATAGGGCAACAATTAGAAACTTGTTCAGCCATGCAGGATTGAGAGTATATTGCGACCATCCAATGAGAGAGTTTTCAGGCTATGCAAGAAACAATCTTGTTATAGGTGCCGGTCGTGCACGCAGACATGGTTGTATGCCCGGATCCTGATTCCCCATTATTGCTTCATTTGACCATTTCCGTGACGTATTGCAATGTACAGTGTTTGGGAACGTGTACCACCACCTGAAGAAGGTCCAGAAGCATTGTCGCCAGGATTATGGTCGGCAGGGCAAGAGGTGGACCAGAGGTCGCCCAGCCAGCATGAAAACGATGTGGACAACCAACGTGTCATGCCAAAATTCTAAATCTTAGTTCTAAAATTTCTATATTAGAGCGCTAGTCTAAAGCCATTGCACGACGCGCTGTCATCGCTCACCTGCGTTAGTACGGACTAGGACTAGAGAAATATTGTAGCCCCACGTGGAACAACCTGACCATGCATAGGATAGTTTCATAGCTTTCTGCGCTTCGTCATGTTTTCGATAGCCGCAACACATGGGATGCGTGGGTATCGCCGCTTTGCTAGCGCCAGCCTATCTTATTTAGCAGCAACTAGTGGTGCGATTTAGTAATAACGCCGCAAGTTAGGACGTGCATAAGATTCAAGAATCTTCCTACGCGGCTAAGGTAAACCAAATCTATACCGCGCGTGGTCTTAGTTATAACTTCCGGCGCGATTCAGTAATAACAATGGAAGCTAGGGTATCCATGAATGCCAAGGTAGATTAATCTTACACTATAGATATCGAAATAAGCACTAGGCAGACTCATCACTAAGCTAGGTCTTGGAGTATCACCCTCTGGTCCGTGACAGCTCATATCTGGTAATCACTCTGCCTACTGCTTACTTGTTAGGAATTCTGCTCATTACCGAGTAGTCGCACCAAGCAACACCACGAGAGAGTAGTTTTGGGATAGCTGCATGGCATTGTCTGTTGTGCAGAATCTCTGAATATAAAAGTATCATCCATACCTTCAAGAGTGTTGGCATAGTGTTCCAGAGACTACATAATCACACCCCATCCCTAGATCGATACCCTCTTTAACCCGATTTCCATTGTCGTTCATTATTATCTAGTACCATCATGCACTTTACTACAATTTTGTCTACCTTTGTAGCAGCTTCAGGCGTCCTAGCAGCCCCCACGTCGCTTGAACTCGATGCTCGCGCTGTAGTCAATCATGACTCCCTCAACCCAATCCGGACTCGTTTGCAATTAGGAGCGATTGGCCGAGCCATCGAAAGGTTCCAGCCTCTGCTGCACATCGCCCACGGTTGCCAGCCATACACTGCCGTTGACGATAATGGTAATACTAGGTAAGCTCAAGAGATGATGTACCTAAAAGTTCAAGCGCTCACACATCTCGATTACAGTGGAGGTCTCCAGGACACTGGCAGTGTCGATGGTGGATGCCGCGACCCGAACAAGGGCCAAACCTATGCCCGAGCTGCCTGGCACAGAGGCAAGTTTGCTATCATGTATGCATGGTACTGGCCCAAGGACCAGCCTATCGCTGGGAATGTTGCAGGCGGACACCGCCACGACTGGGAGAGCGTCGTCGTCTGGCTCGACAACCCGGCAAACGCCAACCCCCGAATTCTCGGTGCTGCCGCATCAGCTCATGGCAATTACCAGAGAAATACGAGTCCACCTCTTCAGGGCAACAATGTCAAAGTGGAATACTTTACTAGATTCCCCTTGAATCACGCTCTGCAGTTTACGAACACGCCTGGCCGTACTTATTGGATCAGCGACTGGGATGCTATGCCCCAGGCTTCGCGCGCAGCTCTTACACCTGGTGGTCTCTTTGGATCTGCGAACGTGCCTTTCAGGCACGATAGCTTTTTTAGCAACCTAGACAAAGCCTTCGTCTAAAGTTTAGTATCACATAGAAGTTAATGCTTACATTTCTCCAAACTTCATCTCGACCAGAGTAAGAGTGTGTTAGTATAGGTGCTATATGTAGTTCTCTATTAATCTCAAAAAACGACGTTCTAGAAGATTCCAGTACAGCTACTCGTCAAAAGTCTGGCCTCCCTAAGCTCCCCTGCTCCACCAACACCAACTTTGCCCCATTCTTTGAATGCCCACCACTAACGCTACACTACGCCAATTTGGCCAAGCGGTATCTCAAAATGTGCGCCGTCGCCGAAATATGACAACTGCTGAGCGTAATATTGCGGCCGGGATGTTGCGAGGCGGCGCAAGCTTTAGAGAGATAGGTAAGGTTTTTAGGCATAACCTCTCCACGATTAGAAAACTATATAAAAAATTTCACCATACTAGTACTATAGATAATAAGCCTCGCTCTAGCTGTCTAAAGATAATATCACCCTATTAGATAAAGATTATCTATCGGCTGGCACGAAAATTACTAAAGATACTATATAAAAACCTTACTTAAGAGGCAGTATTTATAAACACTAATAGAACCCCTTTAAAGCTCCCTAGCTACTCTATATTATACTAAGTCCTTAAAGGACGCAATCTTAGTAAATACTGCTGTAAAAAGCGTCTAATATTAAAGCTCTAGCATGCTCGTCGACGCTATAGATTCTTATGTTAATACTAGAGCTTTCCTTAGCACTAGCGCACGGTTAAGTTCTTAGATAAGTGCTTAGTTTAGAAGGGATCTGGTGCTATATAGGAGTAGTGTTTTTGGTATCTAGAAGAGAAATAGAAGCGTAGAATAATTATAGAGGTTTTGCTCAGCCAGGGCCTATAGTAGATAGTGTGGGGGGCTATATAGGTGGATGAACGCGGCCGGGGGCGACGCAGTCCTCTTATAATTATAGAAAGGGATCTAGATACTCCCTATAGTAGGTACAGTGGCCAAAGTTATATCTAAACCCTTAAATAAGGTCTTCTACCTCACTGGCGGCCCTCGCAGATTTTTATGCATAATAACGCGCGTATACACACCTCCTGTAGAGTGCGCGAGTTCCTTACCTCCTATTAGATTACACTACTTAGCTGGCTAGCTTATTTACTAGACCTTAACCCTATTAAGCATCTCTGGTAGGTCCTTAAACGAAATATGGATCGCTTTTATCTATAATACTACAATTATAGCAAAACCTAGGAATAGTAGGATAGTTTTTGTAAGGCACTAAAAGAGTGCTGGAGAAGGATACCTAGCAGCCAAATACAGGCACTGATTAAGTCAATGCCGCAACGCCTCCGCGCCTGCCGCGAGGCACGAGGCTGGCAAGCTAAATACTAGTATAGAAGAATTAATTCTATTTTTCAAATTTTAAAAATATGCAGTTTTGGTGGAGGTATTGGTGATAGCAGCACGGGCGTCAACTTTTGATGATGGTGGGGTTTCGGTTAGCGAGGCCAGACTTTTGAATAAATACTGTAGATTATTAATAATCATTGATGTTTTCCCATCAAGATTTCACGTAAAAGATTATAAAAAGATTCATGATATAATTCTAACAGTTTTCAGGTATCTACTGCTATTGCGAGTACTGGGTCAAGAAGGATGTCTGAGTACTCATTTGCTGCGGGGAAAGGCACATATGTATTGATGTGGGAGAATTACGGCGGTAGGAAGCGGATGGGGCGCTTTTAGGTCTACAGATCGTCAACATGAAGTTACTGCCAACAACAATCGCCTCTTCTCACAGTATCTTGAGCCAGTTTTCATACGCTACCTAACAATTAACCCGTTCTTCTACGCACAATACGTAGAGCGTATCTTTATAGATACTGAAAATTCCTAAGGCCTAGCCACTAAAATTGCCGCGCTCTATAACATGTCACCCGTTGAGTTTATAAGTGTACTTATGGGGTATTTTATTAAGGATGCATTATATACACTTTAGTATCTACTCTAGTACTTGGTAAATTTAGTAAAGATATACAGCGTCCTAAATGTGATAAACCTGCTCTTCAAACGCTACTCCTAAACAGTCTTCACTATTATCGCTTAGACAAAAGTCTATAGAACTCCCTGCGCTGTACACCTACGCACCGACGCTGAGGTGAAGCCAGATTCCCTCCCCTCCCCTTTCTCCCCTAAAGCGATTTACATGGATGTTTTTGAGCTAGTCTAGAATCACCCTAACCTTCACGCCCCGCCGGATCTCCTAATGCTAGGTAAGGTATAGAAGCGAACAATTAATAGAAACCGCGGCGTCCTCGGCCACAGCGCTATAGCCGATTTCATTATCAAAGACAAGGGCTCTGCCAACGACTAGATTTTAGAGTAGTGTAAGTCTGCTGCATCCTTACAATGGTACCGAGTGAAGCTAATAATGTTGTGTAGCGCTTCTTAGCAAGCATCGCTTCCATCCCAAATGCAGCATATCAAAAGAATTGTAGGCGACTTTCTGGTGGGTTCTCGGGGTGACCTTTCATTGACCAAAGAGGTAACAGTCCGCAGAGGATTTGGCTGTGTCTCAAAACCCATGTTCGTAGAAAATGGAATTAGACCAGGGCGCGTGCTTTTACGGATACTTGAGACTCTGATCGCTGCTTCAGCACTAGAACATATGATTAGAACATAAAGTTTTCCATCAAACTGACCAAGAATTGCACAGCTATGTATTCTTGGGTATGAGGTGTTCTCTTGCTATGCACTCATTGCGTATCTACATATTAAGCCGTAACTTCGTTGTCAGCCCAGATGCGCTAATAGTATTGAACGGGAGGCGCTTAAAATTCTTGATATTGTCGACAAGGACTTAAGTACGTCGGCCAGTCGCTAAGGGTCGTTCGCACGGCGGCCTGGGTGGAGAGATGTTACCAAAGGTAGTGTTGTATTACTAATACGAAGAAGCGCGTCTTCACGATGGCATAGAGCAAAAACGGTAAGATCTACCTTCGCCCTACTGTTACGTCCTCATCATTCACTAACACTGCACCTGACCAACTGTTGTGAACCAAAGACAGCAGTTACAATCACGACCATGCCGACAGAGACCAAGGCCGCTCACCAAAGTCCCATCTCACAGGCTCCTGACCCATGTAGAATACAAGCTTGCCTCCATGCGCAATTTCTTCATGCTTCAGCCAAGCTCAGTCGAGCTCTTCCCCGTTCCAAGTGACTCTTTGCGGGTAATAACTCGTGCTTGACATGTCGCGCGCCATCACAGTCAACGAAGTCTCTACTGACGTTCCGCTGAAGAGCGAGATATTCAGCGACGAAAAGCGGGGGCAGAGAGTAGATAGAGCGGTTGGCCAGCCACGGGGTACATCCCGACAAGATTGAAGATCAGCCAGCTGGGTAGCGCACCGCCGTCGATGTTTCCTAGGGGGTACCCGTTTGCTAGCCTACTTCTTCGTAAAGGGCGCGCTGTTTAGTCGCTCGGGCTGTTACGCACGGTGTAGCTGTCCCCTCTTAAAGCCGTCCACTCCTAAAGCCGTCCCCTCTTAAAGCCGTCCCTTCCTAAAACCGACCTTGCCAAGGATCTTTTCACCTGGAATTGCTGCGCACGGATCCCTCTATTTATACTAGCTTGACGATCACTCTGCATGCCTTTAACTTCCTTCGACAAAATTGAGAGAGAAAGATAAGTGAACTGGTGGAGATGTCATAATTAGCATCTAGACAATGCTTGGACCAACTGCTGCCGCTTCGCACCTCAGGTTATGCGAGAATTTTCGACCGGAAGCATGAGAGGGGCTGTACAGTTACCGACACAAGGCCGGAGCCTCGATCAATCCTGCGTACTAGTCCACTTCACGCGTATATTATGTTGACTATAAGAGAGACGCATTGCACTTTGTGTGTAACATCCAGTTTGAAATTAGCATTTCATATTCCAGATTCATATTCTAGACAAAAGCCAAACAAACAATTCCTAACAAAGTCATTTGCAACAGACAACAATGAGCTCAGCTATCGACTTCGTGCTACAGGAGGCAGTGCGCAGCGGAAGATTCCTCGGTTTGAGCTGCATTGCAATCGACAAAGCTGGTTTGCACCCCACCACCCCCTTACAAAGCCATATTGGTAGCTAATTACAGTTTCTTAGGAAACACGATTTATTCTGGCGCCCATGGACGACGTTCATTCAATTCAGATGAGCCAATGACCATCTCAACCTCTGGGTGGTTAGCGTCTACAACTAAGTTAATGACGGCCGTTGCTGCGTTACGCCTGGTTCAAGAAAACTTAGTTGGCCTAGATGCTGATGTAGCCGACATTCTTCCAGAGCTTCGGGAAAAGGAAATTCTGATATCATACGATAGTACAACCAAAAATGCGACATTTGTACCCCGCAAAAAAAAGATTACACTAAGGTATTTACAAAGCTTGATGCATCTATGTATGCAAACGTCGCGCTTATATTATTCTATAGGCGCTTGTTATCACATTCCGCTGGATTTACCTATCCTTTTATAACTCCAATGGTTGCGAACTGGAGCATTGACAATGGTCTATCGGCAACAATTGACCATTTTACAGGCGATTTTGTTAGTGGTCGTTGAAGCATGCGGGGAATGATCAACTGCTGACTCAATAACCCAGAAAGCTGATTGGGATCGTCCAATGATCTTTGAACCTGGAAATAACTGGAGCTACGGCCCGAGCATCGATTGGGCAGGAAAAGTGGTTGAAAAAGTAAGTGGCAAATCGTTGGAAGACTACTTCAACGACGTGATCTGGACGCCGCTTGGAATGAAGAACACAACCTTTCATCCTGAGAAGTATGAACAATATCCTTTGCTGGAAATGGGACAGCGTGAAAATGGGCCTGGCAGCAAGCTCGTTCCTGACAGCCGTAACTATGCTATCCCAGCTGTCAACGAAGCGGGAGGGGGGGGGCTTATTCTCTAACGCGGAAGATTACGCAAAGTTCTTAGCTGCTCTGCTTGGCGACAATGGTACCCTACTAAGGAAAGGTATGATTGAAGAGCTTGAGAAGCCACAGTTAAACGAGGAGGGCAAAGCTGCGCTGGAGGAGATGCGTAACCTATGGCTAATGCCCGAGTTGCCTAGGGAGGTCACAGTTGACCATGCCCTGGGAGGACTTGTAACGACAAGCAATTTTCTGGGCGGCCGCGCAGCTGGTGCCATGGCTTGGGACGGAATCAGCAACCCAAACTGGGTGAGTTATCCAGCCAATCTGTAATACCGAGATTCTGCAACTGTCATACTAACAATCTCTGCGTTTTAGCTCATCGATCGTGTGAATGGAGTTGCGATGATTTTCTTCACTCAGGTCTGGGCTACTGATCCAGACACCAAAGGATTGTGGAGCAAATTAGAAAAGGAGCTGTACGCCTGTCTTGGCAAATAAAAACGAGTCAGACCATCGCTATTTTGGTTTTTGGAGGTGTAGGGTCCCTGAAATTCGCTTACATCAATGCAAACTTTTCTCGTTGTGGGTTAGTGCTAGAAAGAAACTACTCTACTGATTGCAGTCTATCTCACGAGCATACATGGGCAAATCGTTTTTTGGAAAACAGGTTAAGCAGCCGTTAGAGTACCGAACTCCATTTCTACCAATCGGAGAAAGTCTTATTACTGACAGCCTCTGATTGATTGGTTGGTTGAAAACGGCTTTGGTACGTTAACTTCTGCTTACCCTGTTTTCCAAAAAAAAGATTTGCCCATGTATGCTCACAAGAAGATACTTGAGGGCTGGCGGAAGCTGCTTAAACTGAAACTCGCGTCGTCGGACGACGAGTACCCCTCGACTGATCTCAATATCGCTCGTGTACGGGCCAAGTATTATGGCGGCTTGTACATTCTGTTGCGACCCTACATCAAACTTGCGAGCCACACGCTCGAGTTCCCACCTCCGCCTCCTACAGTTATGTTTCATAACTCTGGCCTCGCTAAGCTTATCCACGCCCAACACCAACCCCACCCACCTTTTTGAATGCCCACCACCAACGCTACACCGCGCCGATTTGGCCAAGCGATATCTTAAGATGTGCGCCGTCGTCGAAATATAACAACTATAGAGCGTATTATCGCGATTAGGATGTTATAAAGCGTCGTAAGCTTTAAAGAGATAGGTAAGGCTTTTCACTGTAACCCCTCCGCAATCAGAAAACTAGGGAAAAAATCTAACTATAACTATAGGTACTACTAACAATAAACCTTATTCTATCCGCCTAAGTATGCTTTCATATTATTAGATAAAGATGATTTATTAGCTAGCACGAAAATCGCTAAAATTACTATATAAAATGTTAGAGATCTAAGCTACTCAGCTTATCTCTAATAGAATTCGATCAATCGATTACTAGAAGCTATTACGCTACTACCGATAAATATCTATCTATTACGTCTATAGCCACGTAATCTACTACTAGATAGATTCTTCTAGAATCTAGTACAGCTAGTATATATAGTAGTAGAATAGCCAGTAGATAGAAACCAGAGTAGATTGCTAGAGAAGACAACAAGAACAGATCGGATCGATCCAATTCTTCAATCTCTCTCCCCTAGCATTATTACTTTTCTATCTAGAACCTATCGATTCGCTACCTCTGAGTCTATCGCTAGACAAGTAGACAATTCTACCTCTGAGCTAGCTATAGAACAAGTAACACCCTCCTTATTCTAACACTAGGCTCTTGCGCGCTGTAGTAGGTGCAGGGAGACTGGTCATAATTCACGTACATGCAAGAAAGATACTTTAGATAGTATTTAATCTACTATCTTAATATACAATAAAATAATCTGTTGCAACTAAGCAGCTGTTGAAAGCATGAACTTTGTTAATAATACCATTTACCGATTGACCGTAGATTGATCTATAGTCTCTATATAAGCAGATGAGACGACACAAATGATAATGAATCAATCCTCTTCACAATTTCCTTCACGCACGAACGAGTGCGACATAATCAATTCGTGATAGAGCTATGCGCTTATAGAGGTGGATAAGTTTTGTGGGGTGCGGCGCTTGCACGTGGAACACGTTAATAAATACGCTATTTGCGCAACTACGACACTTTACGTAAGGTAGATAATCTTAACTCTCCTTTCTTTCCTTTTCTGCAAGGTCGATGTCCTGGAGCGATTTGTGCATTGAAGTAAGAGTAGGTGTTGGTATAGTTCTAGTGCCTTCAATCCTTTCGGGAGCGACCTTGACAACGTAGCTCTTTGGCTGGTCATCAACCAGCAAACGCAACATGTCCGGACGGGAGTAATGACCAACTGGATCAGCAATGGCTTTTGCATACTCAATCTGATCGAGATCGATATCGCAGTAGATTAGCCCATCGAAGTGCTCATCCGTTGGCTCAGTCAGCTGTCGACCATCAGGATGAAAGACCGCGGCCCGCCCTCCGCCTCCAGCGAGCATGAAGCTGTCCTTCGCATTTGCCTGACCGGCACTGTTCAGCTTCATGCCTTCGGCAGAGAGCGGTTGGTTGGTGACGAGCGTGTACACTTGACCTTCCAGCGAGTATGCACGACTCATCGTAAGCTCGTTCGCCTCGCTGCAGACAGACCAAGGTTCTACGCCAACGTGCTTTCCATTGAACGGCCAAGCCGCGATATGAACCTGCTCCCCTTGGGCCCAGGTGTTGTACTTGAGCAGTGGTTGAAGATGCTCCCAACAGTTCAACATGCCAATCTTGCCGAGAGGTGTATCTGTGACATTGTTAAGCGAATCACCTGTCGAGTCACCGAATAGTGTCCTTTCGACGTGCGTAGGTTTAATCTTGCGGCGATGGTTGAGAATGTCGCCGTTTGGACCGATCAACATCTGTGCGAGGTACAAGGTGCCGGCGACCCTTTCACTGAAGCCAAAAACAACATAGATGTTATGTTCATTGGCGCCACGACGGATCTTCAAAATCTCGGACCCCTCAGCCTCAATGCTGTTCATGCGATATTTGAAAACAAGTGGGATATTTTCGTGGTAGTTGCCACCCCAGAGAAAGTTGGGATAGCCCGGCAACCAAACCTCGGAAAAGGCAATCAGAGACGCACCGTTCTCAGCAGCTTCTTTGATGAGGCGGAGCGACTTTTCGATACCTGCGTTCTTGTCGAACCAGCAAGGCTCAGCCTGACAGACTGCAGCTTTCCATTGTCGTATCGACATCTTTGGGCCGGGAATGAGCGGGTTGCTGTAAAATAGGCGGGAGCAAGTAGCGTGGGTTGATGTATGCTCTGGTGGCGTGTATAATGAATCGGTAGTCTTTGATGGTTGTATCTCTCAATCAAACATCTTCGACTTTATATTTTAGTCACAATAGACGGCTTAAAAGTTGTGCCCCGCAATGAGAGTCGCGGAGATATGTGAGAATCGCCAATCCGGATAAGTAGTTTCCACGCCCTAGTAAGCAGGGTAACTAGTATCCAACCCCCAGTAAGCTACCCCGCAACCCTTAAGGGAAGTTCCAAATCGTTGGCATATCTGAATAACTTGGAGCATGATTAGAGATTGCGGACCTACACGTTGCTTACGAATTTCAATCATGTTACTGCTTTTCTGGATAAGTTCCCAAGGCACAAGGTTCCGTGCGTAAGAAGTGACTAGTCTTTCTAGATCAAAATCAGCAAGTCCACGAGATCTTTATTAGGTTGAGCTTTGACTGAAGTCTTTTGAAGTTCAGTGGATTCGGCTGAAAGATTCACACACCACTACCTTCAGAAACTCCGATTTTCAATAGCATTCGCGCGCAACAACATCTGCGAAATGACTAAGTCTCAATAGTCGCTCTACAACGTTCTAGTACGATCCACCTACCTTGTTTTGATTTTGACTTACTCGTCGCCTTGATAGGTTGGGATATTCGTCACACTAGGTAGCGTTACATATGGTTACAGCTCTTCCATAATCGCCACTACTCTTGGCCAACCCAGCTTCATCCGGTATTTCAACCTTCAGAGCAGTAGCCGTAGTGCTACTATCATAGGCGCTATCAATGGCGTATATCAAGCCGGCGGTATTTTTGGCACGTTGTCTACCACACTGCTCACGGACCGCTTAGGCAGACGCAAGGCAATCTTTTATGGTGCGCTTTGCGTCGTCGTAGGTGGCACGCTACAGGCTGGATCTGTACAAATTGTTATGTTCCTAGTCGCACGGCTTCTGACGGGTATCGGAATTGGTAAGCTGCAAATTGCATCTTGAGACTGCGATACCGAAATCGCTGACTGGGTTCTTAAACGAAATCTTGTTACCATAGTGCCTCTCTGGCAGGGAGAGGTGGCCCCTCCGGCAACAAGAGGTTTCCTTGTCGGTCTACATGGTGGATCTATAGGACTGTGCTGCTCCGATTTCTGCTCACACAGGCAGGCGTCTTCATCCTATGTGGTTACACCTTTGCGAGCTGGATGGGAGTCGCGTTCTACTTTGTACGAGCCGCAGGTGCACAGTGGAGGATTCCTCTGGCGTTGCAGATCTTTGCGCCGCTCATCCTCCTCTGTGGTGTAATGGCCGTGCCAGAATCGCCGCGTTGTTGTGAGTCAAGCTTAATATAGATGCATCACATGTACTGATATTACCCATAGCGGTGCAGCAAGGCCAAGATGATAGAGCTTTGGCAGTCTTACTTCAGTTGCACGAATCTGGAGATCAGTAGTATAACTTGTCCTATGCGCAGCGTGAATTCGATGAGATAAAGGGACAACTCGAACTTAACAAGGTGTCACCAACCTCTTGGGCGTCCATATTTTCAGTGCCGTCTTACCGAAAACGAGCATTCATAGGCTTCGCAACCATGTTTCTGGCGCAGTGTACAGGAACACATCATCAACAGTGAGTTAAAAGTTACATGTGACATGTATCGTTAACAGATCCTGATTGTCCCTCAAGATTATGGACCAAGCCTGTACGCGTCTATGGGTTTCGACTCCAAAGATCAACTTTTGATCACGGCTGGTTGGATATCTGTTGGAGTCGTTGCCAATTACGGCAATGCATTACTGCTTGATCGCGTTGGTCGCGTCAGGCTGCTGGGTCAGTTGCACGAGCTTATCCCTTGATGACTCGGAAATAACTCAAGTGCTAGTTGTCGGCTTGGTTGGATGCGCTGTTGCCCTGCTCCTTGAAGCAGTGACGTTGGCAAAGTATCAAGGCTCGGATAATCGAGGCGGCATCGGCGCGGCTGTTTTCTTCCTCTTTTTGCACATCATTTTGTAAGTATCACTCTGATGTGACATAGTCTCAAATACGATTGCTAAAGTTAGAGTGAAATAGTTATGGTACTTGCGTAGACGCAACAACCTATGTCTACGCTGCCGAAATCTGGCCGACGCACATTCGCTCCAAAGACAGCGCCCTGACGACAACGGGGTTATTCACATCTTCGCTCATCCTCCAAATAGTTTCGCCGCCTGCCTTTGAAGTCATTGAATAGAGATACTACATGGTATTCGTGGGTATGTCACTCGCTGGCGCAGCGGCCTTCTGGCAGTGGTGGCCCGGGGTAAGTTTGCACAACATCAGTAGGGGCAAGAACTTACTCTACATATAGACCAAGGGGCTTTCCTTGGAAAAAGTCAGCGAAGTCTTTCATGATGAAGTAGCGGCGATACTCGAGTCGGAAGAACAGGTGGTCACCAATGGGCCGCAAGTTGTCGGGGTGAAGAAGGCGGAGGTTGACAGTGTTATGATTCAATAGATTGGTGGCTTGATCATGATGCAAGTAGCTATTGTGTATTGCAATGACATCTGAGACATGCTCACGCACGGAAAGTACAAATTTATCGAGCTTCCTGGGCTAATGCGTGTCAAAACCACTGATGAACGGCTGCCCGTAAAAGATTAGTAGCGCTATGAGTTGGTTGGGGACTTAACGCCGGCCGGATAGATACAGATACCCCGCACCCCTCCTTAATGTTGTCGTCTGTGCGCTGGCTTGCTGAGCTAGGCGACAAGCTGTGCGACATCTTACATATGTAGGTGCCTTTCTTGACGCTTCGTTGATAAAAGACTCTACGCAACACATGCTGACGGCTTGGAATGAGCTTCAATACGGGGCCAAAGGGTAGACAGCGGGTCACTACAGCATGCCTGGGCTGTCGAGACAAGAGAACGAAGGTGTGTCTCACTCTAGCGTGTGTCTGCCAAAGATTGACAAAATCTAGTGCAATGGCCACCCGGTACAATGTTCTGCCTGTCAATATCGAAACCAGGAGTGTGTTTACTATTTCACAGAGAACAAAAGAAAGTCAGACAGGACCTTTTGTAACCTACGTTGACTCGACTGCTAACCTTTTCACAGGCCGCCCAGCAAGACATACGTCCAAGCACTCGAGGCGCGTGTAAAAGCACTGGAAAAGCAACTTGCGCTTTCGAAGCCGGACGCAGAATTCTCCATCTCAGCTGTACAAAATGAACCCTCAACTTCATCTGAAAGATTCCCCCAAGCGCAACTCGTTGACCCAGTCGACGAGGTGACTGACACGCTTGGAGGGTTCTGTGTTGCCGACGGCGGCGAGATACGATATTTTGGTTCGCGCAGCAACTTCAATCTCATACAAACAACCATTTTAAGCAAGAAATCTTCCAAGGACATGCAGCGTGAAGGGTACAATGCTGCCTCGATCCAGTTGCAGCCTTTCGAAATATCTCAGGATCTCCATGAACACTTGCTACAACTGTATTGGACTTGGCAAAACCCGTGGCAGTACTTTATTTCCCCCACTCTATTGACCTCGAGTCTCTTAGGGGAGCCCATCAGTCTCTTTGGTCCATTTCATTCACCGCTATTACTGGCTGCAGTATACGCGCTTGCTTCGCGATACTCGGACCGTCCAGAAATTCGTACTGACCCTCAGGATCCCAACACTGCTGGGGAAACTTTTCTGATACAAGTGAGGATCATGTTACAGTATGAAAGCGAGGCACCGACAACAAGGACTGTACAAGCTGTTCTTCTCTTGTCGTTGATTGAAACTGCGAGAGATAAGGAGGCTTTGGGGTTCACCTACTGCGGTATGGCCACTCGCATGGCACTCAATCTTGGCCTTCATATTGATTCATCGCCGTGTGTATCTAAAGGACTCCTCACGGCTGAGGAATTGGAGGATCGTCAGGTCACTTGGGGGGGTGTCTATATGCTCGATAAGTTCGTCTAATCACACTGCCCCTAATTCGAAGACTGACTGGGTCAAAGGCTGTTCAATATCGGCCTAGGAAGACCCTCGATGATTCAGGAACGAGACGTCACCGCAAAACCGCCAGCACTAGACTCGAAAGACGAACTCCTACGATGGTATGGCACTAACAGAGCAACTCAACAACCGATTGTGGTGCCTTGTCATTATGTGAGTATAGCACAACACACTAGAGAACTCTTCTCGGCCGCTGCCGAGGCTCTTGATGTCATGTAAGCTATTCAAGACTTTACATTTGCTACCAAAACATAACACTGATAGATACTCCCCGAATTATACGACAAGATCCAACTATTGTGATGAACTTGTTTCTAAGACTCATCTTAGACTGGTGTCTTTTCACTGTTCTTTACCATCGCATCTACGTCTTCCCAGAACTCTAAAAGCGGATGAAAAAACGGTGACACCTCATGTGCTTCAATTCCAGTAAGCCTGTTTCTCTCCATGCTTTTAGTTTTCCTAAGTACTCACTGACGTAATTCTTCCCAGTCTGCAATATCACGTCATTTTTATCCTTCTACATCGGCCTTTCCTCAAAATCGTGCGACGTCCTGGGACAACCGTTGCAGAAGGCAATCAAGATGCTAGCTCACATCTTGCTTTCTGCCGGGACTCGGCTACCTGGATATCAAAGCTGCTTGCATGGCAGACAATAATATATGGAATGGTAAGATCTATTAAACCTTTAAAGCTCAAAAAGCTATCTAGGTCAAGACTCCTGACTATTGCTCCAGCGCTGCACACCAATATCTACGGTTCATTGCGCATTCACAGCTGCAGTAATTTTTTTGACTGATGCCGCGACAGTAACAGGAAAGGTGCAAGAATCTGCGCTGCGAAATTTGAAGGTTTGTGTAGAGGCTCTGGAAGAAATGGAAATGGTTTGGTCATGGAGCACAAGGTCGCTACTTGCACTCTGTAACATAGCGGAGGGATGGAACGTTGAGACAACAGTGTTTGATAATCTGCGATACCGAAAATTATCGCCCGGGCCTGGGTCTGGGCAAAGTGGCGAAGCCTCGGACTTTGAAGCCTTCCTAGCCGACACGGACCCCACTGGTCTCTATCAGGACGGACTGTTCGATTGGAACGCCAACGACTTCATCGCTACGAGCGCCGTGGTCCCCGTGGATTTGAATGATTCGGACTTTAGTGTCAATGGCTTGCCGCCCTTTCAGAATCTTTATTGACATTCGGTTGAAGCACATCACGGGAGAGAATGATTGTGCTCAAATGGTACTATGGACCTAATCAGCCTTGGAATGACATTGCCAAGTATCATAAGAATGAGTGAGATTGATATCAACGCGCGATAACTACGCTTGGTGCTTGAGTCACACACCCGTAGCACCGACTTCTGTTGTGAACAGGAGTGGATCAGAAGTACCCGGCGTGGTCCTCCCACGTCACGAGGTAGCGCTAAAGCGTAGAGAACCTGGCAGTCATGGCGGGTAAGCAGTACCCGGATAGCAATTTAGCCACTAGCTCTCTTTTGGCAGAGGCTAGGCGCTCAGAAACCCCCTAGATCCGGCCGAACTTCGTAGCGACGTTCCGCTTCATGTGTGCTTTTTTTCGGGTTGGCGCCATCTTCCGCATTCATGGCAGTAAGCCGATACTCAACATGGGGTCTAGTGTGAACTCCAATCAATCTAATATCTGAGTCGCAGATATTGGAACAATTGGCATATAGTGCAATATCCTCCCACATAGTGCGTCTTCAGATCCTTTGCGTTGCAAACAGCGCGCTTTTGTTTCGTCACAGACCACGAACGTTACTAATAGTTCCATACAACCACCGTCAAAATACCTATTCAGCACGACCAGGACAAAGTTCCGAAAGACGATGTTCCATGGTATACACGTCGGCAACTCTGGAAGTTGAACTAGATCATCATGTCTCTTGCATTGTTTTGTAAGACACCTGCGTAAACGGTCTCTAAAAGGCCTCTGACCAATACCTGTTTCAGATGGAGTGCATGCCTGCAGACGCCCGAGAGCCATGGCAGTTCTGTAAGGTCAGTGGCCTTCTCGCACGACTTGACGTGGTTAGCGTCGGCGTCGGACGACAGCACCGTCAAGATCTTGGACGCTAGCAGCGATGCATGCGCCTGTAGCGCTCTAGTACAAGTTTGGCTGCTGCTGAGGCGCGGAATGCGGCGGGATTGCGGAAGGCGGAGGTGACACTGTCGAGATGCGGTGCGAGAAGTGCACTGGCAGGCCAGTGGGGGCAGCTGCCTGCGCGTGATTACTGCTGCTCTACTGGATGGTGGTTAGCGTGGTGGTGAGAGTGCTCGGAGCCATTGGCCGACGAAAAGGTGCTGCCGCTGCCTATTAGGTGGCTGCTCGTGTATGCATTTGATCGCGCTGAGTGCACTATGTTGGGGACGGTCGCGACTGTAAGCGCCGTTAACCTGTTGCTCTGGGCTAGGGCGCGTTACTGCTTGCTTGGAGGCGCCCTTCTCAACTAAGGTGAAGCTCTCCTTAGAGCGCTGGGTGGCGAGCATGGAGAGGGAGAGATGGCTGGGCGCGCTCGCGTTGGCATGGCTATACTTCGACACGCTTAGGGTCCAAGATGCTCCACGTGGGAGTTGATAGAATATATGGGGGCCGTAGTAACTCCAGGTGCTGCGTAGGATGTGGAGCGAGGCGTGTATGTCTATGTGCACACTGCGCACCCTGTTCTATGAATGCCGTGTCTCAGTGTTGCAGTCGCATTGGATCAGCTTGACGTACAAAGGGCGTCCGTGCCTGGGCGCCTTTGTTAGAGTTGGAGCCAGGAGGTGAAGAGCATATCTGTATCTCCGGGTGGACCCCTGTTATCCCCGAGAAGAGCAGCTTCTCAAAGGTATCATCACGAGCACAAGACTACCAACGTGCAGCAAGTGCCATATCCAAGGCCACGATAGACTCGGTGTAGATGCTATTTCCTAACTAAAGCTCCCGTTTTTAGGAGCGACTTGACAAAGGCGACAATAGCCTTTACACCGATTGCAGCAACTTTATCCCCGTCTCCTAAGTTGGGATCGAACGAACAGACTGTGAGAGACGTTGGACTAGCTTTCTGTGGAACTAGATCCATACACTTCATTAGGTCGTCCTCCTGTAAGCCTCCCGGACTCTCGTAACCATTAACCTTTCCAATGCTCTTATCCAAGACATCAAGGTCAAGATGGACTAAAGCGGGCGAATAATCCTTCTCACTCAGAGCTTTCGTGAGCTTGCTCGCAAAGTCGACGTGATTACCTGCTTCTCCCCAGATAACCTCCGCTCCAGCCTTGCGTACAGTCTCTTTCTGACTGTCCTCAATATCGCGAAGGCCGCAGTAGATCATCTTGTCGTACTTATGCGCGACGTATCCAGGAATCGTGTTTGCCAAACGATGGAAACTTTCCCCCCCTAGCATTGATAGGCCCATGGCATCTAGGTATCCATTCGTGTTCGTTGATGGCGTGTCCATGTCGTCGTGCGCGTCAAAGTAGATCCAGCCAAGAGCCTTAAGGCCTAGCCCACAAGCAACTCCAGCGCTTGCCATACAGTTTCCAGAGAGAATAAGAGGAAAGGATTGCTTTGCGCACACATCTGTTACCGCCTTAGACGTCCGCCGGAGTAGCTCAAAGCTGCGGCCTATCTCCCCTTCATAATCATCAACCGGTGGCAGCTCAACAAAATGTACCGTCACACCGAGCTTCTCCAGCTCTTCAATTACCCCAAGGGCCCGGATGCGATTAGGGCCGTCACCAACACGGTGATCGCGGAGGCCAACATGGTAGGGTGAAAAGACAATAGTTATAGAGGTAGCACCCATCCTGGTTTGAGTGAAACGTGCGGAAGTTGAGGTGTGATTCGCAGCAGTGTGCAAGACCGAAGCCAAAAGTCGTTGCACACGATTCCGTGAACGCCAAGCATAAGTTAAAAAGTCGGAGAAATTTCTCCAACTCGGTCTCTAGTGATTTAGTCCTCCCTTCCCCAATTTCGCTAGTCTCGGCAGCCCTGCTTTATACAGACGTAGCGTGAGCCGTCGGCTTCAGTGCACGTGTCGTCGCCGAGACCGTTTTTTTGCGTTTGGTGTAGGTCTCCGCTCCCCCAATTTGGCTGCCTCAACTTCCTACTCCGATTTCTTATTGTGAAGCGACATGACGCAGCCCAAGGCGAAATATCTCGTATGCAAGTTTTGTCGGAGATCCTTCAATCGTACGGAACATCTGCAGAGGCATGAACGCATCCGTACGACTGTCCGGCCTACCCCTAACTCCCCACTAACGATGCTGACTATGACTGCGATCAAGATACAAAGGAGAAGCCATTTACTTGCGCCTGTGGCAAAGCTTTTACCCGCCGGTAAGTCTAGGCCGGACCCATGGCCAATCGTATGTCCTTGCAGCTAACACAAATTGATTCGAACTAAGCGACCTCCTTTTGCGACATAAACGCTTGTATCATGACGTCAACCTAGCTGCACAAGACCAGAACACTTCTGTCTCCTTTCAATCTGCGCCGACACCTGGCACTCAGGGAGAGGATGAGGACGAAGACATAGTGACAGGCCCAAGCGTTGACACTGATGTACTATACAATCGACATGAACGCGCGGATCATGGCCACAACAACGTTGCATCGCAGACTTCAAGTACGTCCGGCGTGTCTCAAATTGCGACAATGCCCGAAGACCAAAGCGGGGGTGGTGGTGGTGGTGACGATACATTGACCCCTCCAGTGGACACTAACTGCTCCAACACTGCTGCTGTTGAGACAGCTTCATTTTCCGGGACATCTCACTCCGATCCCGTCCACGGCTGTGTGGCGAGCACGCCTGCCATTGCAAATAGCGCACGGCACCTGGACTCGTTCCAATTGGTAGACCAAGACGCTCTCGTCAATCACAGTCATCTTGGGCACTCTCCTCGCTTCATCGTGGATAGTGGTGTGTTGAATTCATCGCGAGATTACATGGATTATTTGTGGGATGACTTCAACGACAATCTCATGATCGATGCCATAACAGGCCTTTCGACGCTGACCGACCCATTTATTCCCCTATGTGCTTCTTCAACTGGTTTGCTAGGTTTTGAAAGCGGAATTGATATCGTCCCCTCCGAAGATACAGTCATGCATCCAATCCCTGAATCGGCAGACCCTTTGGATTACAGATCTCGCCTGCCTTCCCTGGAACAGGAAGATCCGCACTTGGTAGGCTCAAGAACCGCGCGCGGAGCCGCTCCTGTGAGGGACGTCCCCGGTATGCCTTGGATAATATCTAATGAAGTATACAACCACATTCGGACTTTGTTGGAAAACTATCGCTTCTTATACACTGCAAGCTTTCTACTTCCATCCAAGCACACTGTATGCCGGTACATCGAAGGATACTTTTCTGGATTCCATGCTCATCTGCCTTTCTTACATATTCCCTCCGTCTCGTTTAGGATCATATCGCCAGAATTGATACTCGCAATCTTAGCAGTGGGTGCTCTCTATCGCTTCCAAAGAAGACAATCGGATCAGCTTTACATGGCAGCCTATGCTCTTGTACAACATAAAGTACAACATCGCGTACAAGAGATTTACAGAGACTCAACACCAGCGGCTTCAAAGCAGCCCAGTTCCAATCCCCAAGTCGAACTACTGCAGGCCATGACACTCCTCATTGCACTTAGCACATGGAACCACTCCCGCTTACTGAGCGATTCCTTCGCTCTCGCGGCACAACTTGCACTTCTCATCCAGGAAGGCCATGGATCAGATGTGTCGAATACTCCGTCCCAAGATGAGTGGATCTCTTGGGTCTGTAGTGAAAGCGAGAGACGCACAAAACTCGCCGCTTACAGTTTCCTCAATCTCCATTCGATCGTTTACAACATTGCACCAAAATTGATGACAGCTCAGATGGGGAATGTGTTCTTACCCTCGCCCGAGTCCCATTGGCAGGCTATAGATACGTCTAGTTGGCTTGCTGCACGGCAAAAGGAGCAGCACTATGAGGTTGACTTCCGGACAGCTTTCGCCAATCTCTTTTGTGAGTGGCCAGCGTCAGAATCCTTATGCAAATCTAGCACCTTCGGAAACTACGTTCTGATACACGGCATTGTGCAGCAGATCTTCTTATCTAGACACTCCCTCGTGGATTTCGCCTCCCAGTCTGAAGGAGCATTGTCGCCTGAGACGGTTACCAATATACAGAAAACCCTTCGCAATTGGCAGCGAACCTGGAACACTACCAAAGGTGCTTCCGTCGACCCAGCGTCACCACATGGACCGTTGAGCTTCAATTCGATAGCACTTTTCCGCATCGCTTTGGTCAGGCTGCACCTCGACCTTGGACCCTACCGAGGATTAGAGACACGGAATCCGCCTTGTATTGCGCAGTCTCTCTATCGTAGCCCGGCTCTGCCACTTTCGCGGGTCGCGTGCAGTGTGGTTCTACAACTAGTCCATGCTCTTGGCGTCATTATTCGCATCGGCAACGAGTTTGTTGCGAAGACACAAGCATTTTCGTGGAGCATTGTGCATCCGATCTGTAACTTTGAGTGCGCATGCTTCTTGAGCAAGTGGTTGCTAGCGTCATCAGATGCATTGTCTAGGGGCCAAGAGCTCTCAGCGGCCGAGAAACATCTTTTGCAAGTCATCATCTCCATATTGATAGAAGCAGAGGCTGGCTCCGACTCTGGTAGTCCTGACGCCTTTTCTGTATCGGAAACCTCGGCATTGAGTGTGAGACGCATGGCAATCGTAAGTGTGCGTATCTGGGCGCAAATGTTTGGTGGCGTGAACGTTTTTGATATCGTAAATCCAATCGGTGAAGGCTTACATCTCTACGCGTCGTTGTTAGAGGAGGGAATACTGTCGCCCAGAGAGTAAATAAGACATCTGTACACTGTAACAGCAGTTTCAATTGGTAGCATACTCTACAATTATACACAGATGGTGAAGACAATGCTGAACGACAATGGAGCGCATTTTTCGATGCCGAGCCCGCAAGGCAGTCCATCTTCTCAGCGAGTCAAATTGCCCCGCATGTGGAGGCTGGTTCTGTGCAGAACGTCCTTCCACTAGACTTTCAAGCCGTCACCTCGTGACGAATGAGTGACTTCTCATTCCCACCGACTTTCGTAACACTATCTACCAGGGCAAGCTCATCGTTTGGTTGCCGTGGTACTCGTCCCTCAGGAATGGATCCATCTATTGTGACTTCGTCTCCAAACGCTAGACCAATTCCTTCGAGTGTGGCCCCTTTCGTCTCTGGCCAATATCGCCATACTAACACAGCCCCGACGAGCGGGACGATGGAGAAGACAAGGTAGTATCTCCACCCAATTGCCCCAAAAGCGGTGGGCGCAGCCTGAGTGTATAGAAGTGTACTGCACGATTGTGCAAAAATGCACAGCCCCATACCGGTAGCGCGCATGTGTGTTGGGAAAATCTCGGCCGAGTAAACGTATATAGTCGCATCTAGACACGCAGCGTAAACGCCAACATACAGGAACAAGAAGACGACGCCAAATGCATTACCAATCTTATTGGCGGTTCCGGAGAATCGAGCGACCATGACCATCTCGCAGATAATCATTATGGAACAGCCAATCAGACCGCTGAGTAAAAGACGAACTCGTCCGACACGATCCATTATTGTGGCGGAAAGATAGTTCAGAGCGGCGGCCCACGTGAGGTAAATAGCGTACAGAAGAAGAGGTAGCGAGCCATAGAGTCCTAGTCCGTTGTACAAGCTGACTTGATAGTTGTTAATGACTAGAACGCCAGTGGATTGTGAGAGAAACATGGTTGCCATCCCGCATAGGACGCGCTTCCTGTAAGAAGCTTTCTTGAAGATGATCATCTTGCTTTGACCACCTAGCATGGCTTTGTCGAGTGTTGCTTGTTCGTTGACTTGACGAAATTCTTCCTGGGCTTGGAGTAAACTAGCTTCGGAATTATTCTTGTCGCTGTGCAGGTCACAGAGTATCTGCAAGGCATCTTTCCCTCGCCCTTGCTCAACAAGCCATCGTGGTGACTCTGGAATCGAGCGAGTGGCTAGCAGAAGTAGGAGAGGAGCGAGAGCTTGAGCAGAGAGTTCGAATCGCCATTGGAAAGCTTCATTTGTCGAAAAAAAGCAGGCATATCCTGTCCAAGCAGCGAGAGCCTATATTATGAAAGTCAGCAATGTATTCCGAATTCCAGGAGGTATGAATGCTTTGGGCTGGCGCACGTCTAGACTGTGGCACTCACATGACCGGTAACAACAAGAAAGCCATGACTGCCCACCAAAAGGCCCCTCGTCGCAGCTGGAGATATCTCGACCATGTAAACAGGGACAAGCGCAAGCAACGCCCCAACAGCGACTCCGTTCAAAAACCGACCGACCAAGAACATTGCGATATGTGCTGCGCCACCTTGTATGGCACTCGAGATCACGGCCAACGAACAAAGCATCTGCAACGTGCGGACACGACCGAAACAATCCGCAGCCCATATTTCAAAGAGCGCTCCCAGAGCACAGCCTCCTGCAAAGAGAGCCGAGGTCGCACCCAAGATTGACTCGGCTTGTCCGCCTGACTGCAGATTAAAATATCTTAGAAATGCAGGTACTCCGAGAACAGAGCCGATGACGGCTACGCTGAAGCCATAGGTTAAAGACCCTAGGGGAGCTTGTCAGTGCATTTTTCCTCAGCCTGGGCTATTGGAATTTGTGGGCTAGTGGAATTGTCGCGAACCAGAAAGCCGCGAAATAATATTGGGAACCGTAACATACCTAAGGCGGCCAAATAGATGATCAGGAGATTATGATTCTTGCCCATGATGAAGAATACCTAGTTGTGATAGAGAATTGGGTGTGTTGTCAGATGCTTCGATGGTACGTTCCTGGGCCTTATATTCTGTGTACACCCATGAATACATTCACCCCTTCTGGTCGGTGGCCCGATATCTGCTCTAGTATGACATTACATGATAGATAAGGATATCCGATAACTAACAGGGGATAGGGAGGCGGGGTGAACGTCGCTCGGAAGGCTTTGTCGACTGAGCCGATTTGATATTTGGGGTCATGTTGAGGTAAGGGGAAGGAGTTGGGGTAAGTAACTGGTCGTGGAAATATAGCCGAGATTATAAGCGAGGGATGCCCTCCACGTCAGGCCGAACTAAAAATTAATGAGACCGTATGCTAATACCTTTCGGCCGATCCAGAAAGTAAGAAGTTCACCACCCATCGAGATTTACAATACTTTGCGTTGTACACCACATATCGTCAGTGTTGACAAAATTATCTTGCGATGCCGACCTGGGCACAAAATTTCAACCCAGAAGGTCAAACGACTTTCTCTCCGACATATTCTCACGTCTCTCGCGTCCCGATTTCGTCGACCACCACCTTTGTTTCCATCGCTGGCCAGCTTGGCGTCGATGCGACAACCGGCTCTATACCACCAACACTCTCAGAACAATGTCAATTAGCTTTCACAAACGTGGACAGATGTCTTCAGGCTGCTGGGGCATGTAAAGGTGATATTGTGCAGGTCAGGCAGTATGTGGTAAATCTACTTCGAGATGGTCAGGGTCAAGATCCTGACAGGGCGAAATTGTATGTGGAGTGGATGGGAGAGTTGAGGCCACCGAGTACTGTCCTAGGTGTACAGGCACTGGTACACCGAGACTTGCTCTACGAGATCGAAATAGTTTGCTTGGTACGAGAACAAAGACCCGTAACAACATGATATATCAATGAGAACCCATGCTCTCACATCACTGTGTCATAGTGTACCACCGCCTGAGATATTATGAGGCGCGTGAGCAGTGTTATTCAGATAATGTGATCAACGATTGTATTAAGATCTGCTGTCGATGTATCATGCTTGCGTACAGGCCCTTGTCTGTACGATGTGATCCATAGCTTTCAGTAGATACCCAACGAAACGATGGGGGTTCTCCGTCGCAGGGAAATGTCCAAGTGATGTCATCGCAGAGAACTTCGCTCCGGGAATCTTGGCTGCCGTGATCCTACTCATCTCTGGGGTATTACTCCAATCGTACTCTCCAGTCAACATGTATACTGGGCATCTTTGTGTGTCAATGTGTTCAACCCGACCACGGCCATCCCATCCGCCAAAATAGAAGTCCAAATCGCCATGGAATATAGAGTACGCTTGTCCCGAATAGGTGTGCCAGACAAGGTCCCGATTTCTTCTGGGCGCTGTGGGAGCCATCATCTGCAAAGAATGAGCATCATGTTTGTTGGGAAACAGTGTTTCAAGCTTACACCATAAATCCATTCAGGGTTGAACAGAGCTTGGTTGACGAACGGTGACCTATCCCAATACTGCCTGTTCATATCGAGATGCTCCGAGCTGGTGTGGTCTATCAGTCTGGAACAAAGCGCTTCAATTATGTGTTCGACTTACGCCTGGCATGGAATGACTCCGCCTGCGCCTACCTCGTCTGCACGTGTTGCAACAGCCAAACAGACATGTCCAGCCATGCTTGCACCACAAACGATGGGCTTCGAGAGTCCGAGGGCGGTTATAATCTCCTTGATACATCCCACATACGCATCTTCAGTGTTCCAATGTTTACCCGGTATCTGGTCTGTTGCAGGAAAGCTCCGACCGTGGCCTGGCAGGTCGATCGATGTCATGTGGTATTTCGCCAACATTCTACTGTCATTCATAACGCCGTGGTATTGACGTCCATCACTTCCAGCCGTGTGCAAGAACAGAATTGGTACATTGCCAGCATCTCCGCTTTGCTCGTAGAAAAGTTTCGTCCGGCCCCATAAAGTATTGATGAAGATGTAGCGGCCCACAAGGACATCCACTTCCTGTTCATCTTGTACATCCTCTTTGATTAGGCCATGAAGAACCTCGTGGCTCAGTTCCAGTACTCTTCGCCAGATAGCCCCTATCTGAACAAACAGATCCTGGTTTCCAACCACCTCCACGCCTTCTTGATGGATATTCTGTCCGAACATACCCCAATAGGATTGAAATGGCGATTTTGGTATCGGTTCGTAAAACATGCGCCATTGTTCTGGCCTAGCCGAAAGAATGAATTCGGCTTCAGCTGCGTTTCCACTCCTGACGAGTGCCTTGGCCTTTGAGACGGTGCATAAAACGGCATCGGATGAACTAGTGGACGTCCAACCGAAGGTAATGTCTCTTTTCAACTCATTCGTATCGCTAAAGGCTAAGAATTGCTTATCAACTTTAAGGCTCTCATTGAGCGTCGAAAAGTTTGATTGGAGCTGCGAAAGGATGCTCTGCCATTCCGAGAGGGCAGCCATGGTGGTAAAGAATTTTGGTAAACCTGGGACTCGTGTAAAATCTCAACTTCGGTAGTCGACAAAGAATCGAGCATGGACATAATTTTCTGGCGCATTTGCATTGATCTACACTCTCTGATCTTCATTACCCCGCTCCAGCGGCTGAGGTACCATAGGCATTCCCCAATTGACAGCTTGTCAAGCTTGCCTATCCCCAATATTACCCCAATTGCTTCCGCTAGGATAGAATGGAGTATTGAGACACATATGATAATGAAAGAAGAAGCGAAGAAGCGGTAGTATGCTATAATCAGATTGACCTCACACATCTTGCTATTATTGAAAGAGAACTCCGATGGCGCCACCATCAGCGGTCATTCATCATTTTGAGGTAAATATGTTCTTACTTAATAATAGCGACAAGAATTCATGCCTGACTTTACTCCGAAGCTGAAGGATCCATCCTTGCTATATCCCGCCACGCTAGCTGTGACAGCCGATGAAACCAAGCAAAACGTTTGGATTGAGGGTAAGCAGTCGATGGAGTTAATCAAGGCAGACAGCTAACTTCTACAGATCCTGCCACGGGCAAAGTGTTTGGTTCATGCAAAGACAGCAATGCCGGCGATGTCGACGCTGTCGTCCTCGCCTCTCATCATGCGTTCCAGACATTTCGTCTCGAGAGTTCCCGTTCGAGAGCGAAAAAGTTACTTGCGTGGGACCGTCTGATCCAAGAAAATCTAGATGATTTAACACATATACTCACTCTTGAGACTGGAAAGCCTTTGAAGGAGGCCTATGGAGAGATTGAATATGCAACTGGCTTCACTTGGTGGTTTGCAGGCGAGGCGGAAAGGATTACGGGCAGCTTGAGTTTGCCAGCTGCACCTGATCGGAGAGTTCTTGTGGTAAAACAGCCAATCGGTGTTTGTGCAGCTCTCGTACCTTGGAATTTTCCTGTGGCGTAAGTAGTTCTACTCTTCAGGGACATCCCATTTTTGGATCAACCACAGCTAACTTACGAAGGATGATCTTGCGCAAAGTCGGAGCGGCACTCGCAGCGGGCTGTACAATCATCGCCAAACCGTCTCCCGAGACTCCATTGACGTGCTTAATGCTTGCCAATCTTGCTGAAAGGGCAGGTTTTGCGCCAAATGTATTTAGTGTCATAACTACATCTACGAGCAATACGCCGTCCGTGTCTGAAGCACTTTGCAAGCATTCTCTTGTCAGCAAAGTTTCGTTTACGGGATCTACTCGAATAGGAAGCCTTATTGCAAGACACTGTTCGGAAGGTCTAAAGAAGGTTACCTTGGAATTGGGCGGCAACTGTCCATTCATAGTGTTCGACGACTGCGATCAGGACCAGGCACTGGAACAACTCTTATCGCTCAAGTGGCGGCATGCAGGCCAGGCCTGCGTCACTGCGAATAGGGTGTATATCCAAGACACTATACACGCAGAGTTTCTGGCCAAGATTGTTGAGCGCACGAAAGACCTCAAGCTTGGTCACGGCTTGGAATCGAGCACGACCATGGGTCCAGTCACGACTGCTCGTGGTTTGGACAAGGCTCGAGCGTTTGTGGATGACGCCATACGTAAAGGCGCTCAACTTCTGACAGGAGGGGGTCAGCTTTCTTCAGTGGGGTATTTCTTCGAGCCCACCATACTTTCGAACGTCGACCCTTCCATGCTGATCTCTCAAGAAGAAGTGTTTGCACCAGTCATGGGCGTCTCGTCGTTCTCCAGTGAGCAAGAGGTATTAACTCTTGCCAATGACACAAGCATGGGTCTTGCGAGTTACTGCTTCACGAAGGATATAAACCGAATATGGCGAATGATGGAGCGACTGGAGTCAGGCATGATCGGTATCAACACAGGAAATTCTTCTGCTGCAGAGTCGCCATTCGGAGGGTTGAAGCAATCAGGGTACGGTAAAGAGTCTGGGAAGGACGTGGCAGTGGAGGAATATCTTAACGCGAAAACCGTCACGTTAACCATCAACGAGAACATATAGAGCACGATTCAACGCAAGAAATTCTTCTAATATAATGCCACCAGCAAGTTGTGAATGATCAACTCTCCACTTTCAAAGAATGCCGCATTTCCGACGTCCAGTACAAGAAGATGGGTAGACTGAATGAGAGATTTGAAAAAGATTGATTCATGGAAACGAAATGTTGAAGCATCAACTAACATCTGCCAGAACCCTTGGACTATCCAACTAATTGTCGTACATGCTCTCCTTTAGCGACCATGCCATCAATGACAGCAGTCGCAACTTTCATCGCCTCAAGGCCAGCGGGTACTCCACAGTATACTGCGGATTGTAGAATAGATTCCCTGATTTCTGTCTCGGTCTAACCATTGTTTATAGCTCCTCTTATGTGTACACCGACCTCTGGCCAGCTTTTGAGCGCAATCAGCATGCCAAGGTCTGTTCTTATTCAGCCAAAATGCAACATGATCGTTGTCTGAGTGATTGTAGTCGTATAATTGCACTAGAGGAGACGCACTCAACAGACTCCTCTGCTTTCTATCCAGACTAGGACAATTCCAGATATTGCCCCAGCACCATTCTGTAACAAGCTCCTGCATCGGAAACGCGAACTCGCTTGAACCCCTTGCCAACGCTTCATTGACATAGTGCTCACCAACCACTCCCTTGCGAGTTCCGAGGCCAGTGTCAAATTTTGACCTTGGTTTGATTGGTGGACTGGTTTGTGACATATTGGATGCGAGAGTGGCCTAGACTGATATCGATTCGATTTGAAACAGAGCTTGTATGCTCTGCAGTTCAGAACAATGATAACGATAGGTAGTAGCAGTGCTGCGGTATGTGTGACCCCTTGAGGTCGAATCTATCACATATCCAGAATGGAACAGAGTGCTAATATTTCATTCCCCAACTTTTTCCAACGTTCGCCACATCCAATCTTCGCTTTGGGCAGTCTTGGAAAATCTTCTTTGGAGCGGGTTGGAGCCTGGGCAACTCGAATTGTTGGGGATATCGGTACCCTTCTCCAACCGATACAGCACCGCAACGCACGGGCGAGCCCCCAAATCCCCAAAACACAATTGTATCTATGCAATCTTACCACCATTACCGTACAAAGAAGAAAACATAATATTGCACTTGGGCTTTTCTTTCAAACGCACCCGGATTTATCTTCGCCCCTGCATATATTCTTGAATCTGGTTTCGATAGGAATCATGACATCTGCAACGGAGGTTAGCTATGGCTTCATCGGCCTAGGTCAGATGGGCTATGGGATGGCTCAAAATCTTCGTAGGAAGACGCACCCAGCTTCCCGCTTTATCATATGCGAACTGGATGCACATAGACGCAATCAATTCATGGAGGAGACTGAAGGAGTTGTCGAAGTAGCAGATACCCCCGCGGCAGTGGCTGAACAATCGGTGCGTAGCTTACCTTATGCAATACGTTCCCAAAGAAGGTAGAGCTGTGGGAGCTGATCTAATCTCTCCATTACAAGCATTGAGCTAACTTCATAATGCTCAGGATGTCATTATCACTATGCTCCCAAAGGGTGCGCATGTGCTTGACGTTTTCACGAATTTGTCAACAGGTTTGCTCTCCATCCCAAAGAAAACGACGGCAACGTGTTTTATCGACTGCTCCACCATCGACGTCGAAACCAGCCTCCAGGTGAAGGAAAAGGTTTTCGAGCGCCAGGCTGGTACTTTTATAGACGCGCCCGTCAGCGGCGGTCCGAATGGAGCACGAGCAGGTGCCTTGACTATCATGGTCGGCGGGCCCGAGAATGCATATGCTACGGCATTAAGTGTTTTACAAACCTTCGGACGCAGCGTTTTCCATTGTGGTCCATCCGGTGCTGGTCTGGCGACAAAATTCATTAACAACTATCTGAGTGCAATCACCACAATCGGAACATGCGAGGCTATGAACATTGGTCTCAAATATGGACTGGATCCCAAGGTCCTTGCGGGCGTCATCAACTCGAGCAGTGGGAGGAATTACAACAGTCTGGAGCAGAACCCTGTTCAAGGCGTAACACCTGGTGCCGCCAGTGAAAACAACTTCGAGGGTGGGTTCAGTGTAGAGCTCTCAAAAGGTGTCTTGGAGATGAGTGTTTCCTTAGCACATCAGGTCAAAGCACAGACATTGATGGACGAAATTATACTGAGAGTTTACACGAAGGCAGTGAACGACAGTAGAACTGCCGGGAAAGACTCTCGGAGTGTCTTCAAGCTGTTCATAGATGGCGATGCATGAAGACAGCCCTACACTTGTGCATCCTAGTGTTCTCCTGCACATAGCGGCAGCTTCGCCTACATATCCCATCTGATCACTGCCTTGATGATCTAGAAAAATTATCAGCGTCAAAATTAGAATTGGAGAATAATCAAAGGGCTTACATTGCCCTGTTCCATATCTCGGATAGCACGAGCTAACTCAGTCATTGGATAAACTGTGACCAGCCTATCGATCGGGAAATTTCCAGCTTTGTGGAGCCCCACCAACTTAGGCAGAAACTAAAGGAAGAGTTCGTTAGTCTAGAAATAATTATTTAGGAAAACATACACGTACCTCTTGGGGCACTGAGTCTCCTTCAACCAATCCTACGAATGTTTTTCCTTCGACCATGAACTTCAGTGCATCGATCTTGATTTTGGCTCCTGCAGGGGCGTCGCCGATGGAGCCAGCTGTTCCGAAGGGATGAATGCAATCAATAAGAAGTTCGATGACAGAGGGCACGCCGCTGCAATCAATCGCAAATGAAGCCCCTCGACCCGTGATTCTTATCACTTCAGCCACAGGATTGGAGAGAGAGGAATTGATGGTGTGTGTGGCTCCCAATTCTTTCGCAAGCTCGAGCTTGGAGTTTACGATGTCCACAGCAATGATCTTTTCAAGACCGAGGAACTTGGCTGCCATCAATGCTGTGAAGCCGACACCACCAAGTCCAAAGATGACCAATGATTGTGCTTGCGTAGGCTTCAGGAGATTGAGGATAGCACCAGCCCCAGTCTGGAAGCCGCAGCCGCCCTATGAGCGACAATTAGGTTCTGTTAAGATGCTGGTATTCCGTTAACATTAGACTTACTGCGGCATACAATCCCATGTTTTCAATGTCTTGGCCAGGATATTTCGTCACGCATTGTTCCGCAACCACCGAGAGTTTGGCAAAAGAGGAGTGACCAAAGAAGCCAGCACTGACAGGCTGCCCATTAGAAAATCTTGCATGAACCGATTTGTCATGATATCGCTTTGCTCCGAAGTTGCACTCGATGAAATTCCAACATCGAGCAGGCTTGCCATTTTCGCAGCTGTCGCAATGCCCGCAGGTATAAAACGACAGAAGAACCGGATCGCCGATCTGAATGGATTTATCGCGGACGTTCTTGCCAATGCTGCGGACGAGACCTGCTCCCTCGTGGCCAAAGATTGCAGGATAATCACAGACATCTGCGAATAGTCCTTGCTGCAGCAAGATGTCCTGCGACAGCCTTCGCGTCAGCCAAGTACTTTCTTATTGTCCAAGCACGGAAACATTGCAAGTGAGGGCACCGAACCGTATGACAGATGCCAGAAAACATCATTTCGATAAGAAATTCATCGTCGCGAGGCTCATTGAAGATGACAGGAGCAAGTCGAAATTCGGCTCCTGGTTGTTCCACAATGAATGCTACTGTATTGATATCCTTACTGGATGCATGATTCGACATGATGTCAAGAAAGACGGAGAAATAGGAAAGTGGAAAGAGACTGCGTTATTGCAATCGGACGGAGGAGAGCAACTTGTATTTCCCAACCAATATGGGGCGCGATTCACCCCCGAATCGTGTAGAAATAGGCTTAGTGTTAAGGTTTCCGTCCGTATCTGGCCATTTTGTACCCCCCAAATCGCGGATTTTCGACCCCCCCAAATCGTCTTAAATAGGCTTAGCGTTAGGGCTACACTTGACCCCAAGTGTAACGATGTTACAACTTCGCCAAGTATCGGACCAATCCTAGAGCCGGATCGGAGGTAGTGTTCGCCGCTGTAATGGGCTGCGCCCTTGAGTGAAACACGTGATTGTATCACGTGTCTTCGTCACACCGCTTAGTCACGAAACCTTATTCGTACGAAGGAACCTAAGATAAGAGTATAAAGCAAGAGACGTCGTACGATAGCTTTACTTTCTTTGTCTTTCTTCTTCTATAATATAGGCTAATGCACACTCGTTTGAAGGCCTCTTCGCCCTTAACATAAGAAGAAAGATTACTACCTCTATCTCTTCTCCGTACAAGAACGAAGAATTAAGAACGTATCTTTATAAGTATGATAAGCGCGCTTAAGAGTAAATTACGACATAATAATAGACGCGGAGCCGTCTTTATAAAACAATAGGCTAGATAGTTAAAATCATTAAGTATAACCTGTTAGAATAAGGAGGGTGCTACTTGTTCTATAGCTAGCTCAGAGGTAGAGTCGTCTATTTGTCTAGCGATAGACTCAGAGGTGGCGAATCGATAGGTTCTAGGGTGAAGAGAAATAATGCTAGGGGAGAGAGATTGAAGAATTGGATTGATCCGATCTGCTCTTATGATCTGTGTAACGACGTTACAACTTCGCCAAGTATCGGACCAATCCCAGAGCCGGATCGGAGGTAGCATTCGCCGCCCTCTTCATCAACCACTCGTTATAAGGTCGGATCCAATTCGGATCCGACTAAGATAAGTATATAAGGAGACACTCCCTGTAGCTAGCTCTGTTGACTTTTAATATCCTTTCGTACAAGGCCTATAGGTGTCTATTCGAATCAAGGCTCGTTTGATGTCCCACGCACTCCCATATGCCTCTAAGTGACACTACTGCCGATACTGATCCAAGTAGTCTTGCATGCGCCGTTATAACCCTTACCAAACACTATAATTAGGGTACCCGTTTACTAGCCTAACTATATATATTAGCCGTACTAGATTCTAGAAGAATCTATCTAGTAGTAGATTACGTAGCTATAGATGTAATGGATAGATATATTATTTAGGGATTAATTAACTAAAGAATCCGAGTATAGTTAGTGCCAAGCACCCAGATTATGCTAGAGATCAGCTAATTAGCTTACATCTCTAACACGCTGTTACGATCAGCCCCAGAATACTAAGAATCCTTCGCCGCTACATTCGTTAAGCAGATAAAATACGAGAAGGCGAAATGACCGCAAGAAAACGACCTACACGCTTTAGAAATAGCCATTACGTAACTGCTCAATAATAAGCGCTTAATAGTGAATAGGCGCTTAGCACTATGGTGCTCACCAACGAGTAATACTTAGCAAAGTGCTCAACAACGAGCGCTTACTAGCGAGCACTGCTCACTAATAAGCACAACACTTACTTAGTATATAGTATTAGGCATTAAGCTCTTATAGTTTGATGTGTTTAACTTAAGTTACGAGTATAAGTATAATATAATATTATACTTACCTAAGTTACTATCCAGTGCACACTGTCTCTCTATCTGCGAAAACTAACCAACAAGAAGCTTGACACCAAAAGTCTAATATTACTTCCACTCGAGCTATACTCTTAACACACGCTAGGTGTTTGTTAGTTTTGTGTAGGGGTAGCTGGAGTAGACTGTACGTCCATTTCTCTATTAATTTATGTAATGGGTGGGCCGGACCCGGCCTAGCGCGCAGCTACTCACGTCGCCCATGTGACCAAAAGGTTCGCACAAGATAACAAGCTTGTCTTGTTATCTTGATAGCTGGATATATATACTCGATATTAGCGCGCGCACGTATCGCAGCGCCGCTCAAAGGGCGTAGCCCATTAAAATTTAAGCCTCTCGCCCTAGGCTCTCCTGTCTGTTTTCTTAGGTATTAACTATGATAGTATCACTATCTGGCGGCATTTTATTACTAAGCTTTTCTCTTAGTAAGCAGCTAAGTGGTCTATGTATTTGTTTTCGTGAGGGAGACGTGTTCAGATCAGCTACTTTACCAGCTTCTAGCTCTATAGCGCGTGGGCTGTACGACTTAGCACTAGTTGCAATGGATTTCTTAGGATAGATTTGCATATATTTAGATAAAATTACACCTATTCTATAAACTCGAAGTTGGTGTGTTTCTTAGCTGAAGCGTTAAGTAGGCTACTAAAGCTAAGGTTTGGTAATATTGTACTAATAATAAGAAATAAAGCCGCTGTGCTTATACTTAGAGTACCTCGCCAGTAATTAGGGTAAGGCTACATTAGCTAGTTCTACAAAACCGTATAAATACTAAGAAGAGATAGTAATATAGTAGTAGTGCTATAGCTACCTACAAGCGAAGAGAATAAGCTTATAAGCCTCGCTAAGCGAGAGGCGAAGTGTAATGGAGGTGGGCACCAATGCCCACTAAGTCGATACTACGCGACAACCATTCGGCCGCAGCCAACCTACCAGCAAAAGGTAAGCACGAGAATAATCTGAACTGATTATTCTAGTGTAGTATAATATATATATAGGTATGTAACATCGTTACACGAAGATAGTAACTAGGCTAAACACTAGGCCACAGACATAGCTCTCTAGAATGCGATTAACTACGCACAATATAGCACGTAAGCAAGGCATAGCTAAGAAAGTACTAGTAGACGTGGGAGTATATTCTAAATAAATCGACATAGGACTGCTAGGAAAGCACACGCGATAACTCTACGACGGGCTTTC
Source organism: Bipolaris sorokiniana ND90Pr (assembly GCF_000338995.1). Classification (NCBI taxonomy): domain Eukaryota; kingdom Fungi; phylum Ascomycota; class Dothideomycetes; order Pleosporales; family Pleosporaceae; genus Bipolaris; species Bipolaris sorokiniana. The sequence continues at coordinate 453,741 of NW_006911897.1, read as the reverse complement.
GCGGAAAGAGAGCAGCGTACTTACTTAGCTTAGAATAGGCATAGTATAGCTGAACACGTATCGATACTAAATTAAAGCATTAACAGTAGACTAATGCGAATGCGGCCAGGCAGTAGAGACGGTAGAGTATTTTCTATTCTGTTACCGAAAGTAGACGACACAATGTAACGGAGTTACATGCCTATATATATTATAATACACTAGAATAATCAGTTCAGATTATTCTCGTGCTTACCTTTTGCTGGTGGGTTGGCTGCGGCCGAGTGGTTGTCACGTAGCATTGACTTAGTGGGCATTGGTGCTCACCTCCGCTACACACAACGGATATAAATGCTGCAGTACACGCAGATAAGTAGAGGAAATATGTCATTCTACTTAGGCGGCAAAGCAGCGATAGATAACGCGAAATGGGCGTTAGACATGGACGCGGTGCGAGCGACGATACAATTCGTAATAGCAACATGAAGATTAGATGCAAACTATGTAATATCTAACTAACTACTAGGTAAGCCATAGATACTACATAATATAAACTTATTAGCAGTCTCGTGCAATTAACAGCAGACAGCGCTTCAGCCGCTAAAGATAGGACGTTGAACACTTGGAGAATCTCTTAGAAGAGCCGACTCTAAGATAGTCTGCCACTAGCAATACTAACCCACGAGCACCTAATGAGGAATAATAGTAGATAGAGAAGCAGCGTGCTATGATAGCAAGTAAGGGCACTAGTTTAGATAATAAGCAACATGAAGAAACGAGCTAAAGAAGATAGATGGGCTAAGGAGACTGAGACGTAGCATCAGAAGTGTAAAGTTAGACTAGCGGTAGTAGCCCTTTAGGCTCGGCCGCCGGGCGTAAATAAATTGTGTGTGTGTGTGTGTGTGTGTGTGTGTGTACTATCATGAGTGTTCATGTCCATGCAAGAACCAATTAAGATCATCTCGTTCAAGAATAATGAAGAAGATGTAATAAGAATAGTTCGAGTCAAAAGGGTAACCATTATGTGATGTTCAGCGCATTGTAAGCGCAAAGTGTGCCCTTTATGCTTATATTGTCAGAGTCGACATTAGCATAAGCATAATGAGTCATAACCCTGGCGTTATCTGGACAGTAGCGCTGTATTGTACACATCTTGCAGGAGGCTTTCATTTCTCCAAACCTTTGTATCATAAGGTGGCTGACATGGTCGCTGTTGGTCTCACTCATTGCAACGACGGAAATCGCACTCCCTACAGGTTAACGAACCAGGAGGGGGTTTACTATTCCAACGCTGTGCTTCAATGCTTTGCAAGGCTTATAGACCCGTATTATCTAGAATCCAAGCTTAGGATAACCGACCTCCAAAACCACGGAGCTTTGTGTACATGGCTGGATGTTACAAGTGCGCCTCAAGTGGACAAACACGTACAAGAGATTGAATTGAGACACATCAACCCGGCTGCAGACTTCACCCACATAGTGAAGCTAATGCAACAGGAAACGGCAGACGCTGTGCATCCATATTACTTCCAAGCCATCTTAGCTGCTAAAGGTGGGGAGAACGGCAAGGAATTTGCATCTGGTGAGGGTGCATACCCCTACTGTTAGTTCCAGTTTACCCTCAATTCTCTTTGCGAAGGCGCAAGCTTCAATAGCCACTCTGGAATAGTGTCACATCCAGTTATAGATAAACTATGCAAGATCCGTAGTGCATTCGCCAACACATGTAATTCATGCCTTCACGGGGAGCTTCAAGAGGATGTTCCGGATACCACGAACTAGAGACTGCATCTAGATCCTAAAGGAACGCCTCTTTCTTCTCCCGATCAGTTGCCAGTAACCATTCAAAAGCTTTTAAATGCTCACAGAAAGCACACGGAAGCAAAAAGAGAGCGATGTGTCAATTGCAAAAAAGCTACAGGAGAGTATTACATCTAGAATGGGCTTAGAAAGGCGCCTAAGATACTACCTATTGAAATCAAGACGTACGAGCGAGAACTATCAGTGAATAAGAAGATGAGATATAAGTTCCTCTTCTCAAATATTGTTCTTAACAAAAAGATCCATATACCGAACGTCGACCGCGGGCACACGAGGTACGAACTGCAGGCAGTCGTTAAGCTTAAAGGCAAAGGTCATGAACACGCTGTAGCGTTTATTCGCTCGGGCAAACACAGGTGGTGGAAGTGTAGCGACGAAGATATCACATGTTCCACCTGGGAGGCAGCTCAACGCACGCACGGCGAGGGGCAGGTGTCCCTCGTATTCTATCGTAAAGTTCAAAGTAGGATCTAACAAAAACACAGCGAAGAAGAGCAGGAATAACATAGCAGCAAAGCTAGATGTCCTGACCAAGATAACAAAATGGAAAGACCTACCTTTCATCGAACGCGACGGGGATTCTCCCGTTTTCATTCCCTGCCATCAAAAATGTCGTCTTTCTATTACATTTTAATACAAAACTATGCATTGCTATCGAAACTTATGGTTGGGACTCTAACATTACCAAATTTCTACTATTGCGTGTTGCGTGTCGCGTTACGCTGCTACAAACATAGAGATCTAGTAGGGCGCACGACCGCGTTCAACGCAAGCCCGCCCAACAACAACTACATTAACCGCCGCCCGCTGCGCGCCCAACCCGCCAGCACGCTGGGGTAAAGCAATATCGGCAGTTATCTACTTTCTCCATCCACTTTATTATTATAGTGTGCAGATTGGGAAAGCATAAGCATTACAAAAAGACTCGCTCTCGCCTCGAAACACAGTGCGCTCGCCCGTTAGCGCAGGTACTACAGTCATATGGCGTAGCATACCGATAATAACGCTAACATGGTCCCTCGGTATACCAGCAGAGCATATGCAGTGCGTCTACACGTCCACGACGAGAGGCGATTCTTCGACTTAGTTTCCTCCTAGTGCCTCCGCGTCAGAGTAGAGTGCTAGCATTTATGTTTTCCGGCAAGCTTTTGGTACAAGTCTTCATTAGAGTCCAATGCGTCTATAGCTATAAGGTCGTCTTCCACTGTCATCGTAGTGTTGAGTTGCAAGGGGGTCAAATATGTAATGTAGAAGTGGTGGGGTGTGCATAACGCGACCATGCGCATTACGCGTAGTTACGGACAAAATAAGCATAATATAGAGACATTCGATCCCACTTCGAAACGCAGTGCTGCAGTCATGCTGCAGGGCTGACATGGACCCACCTACCGCGTGCGGGAAATGAGTTGCTATTGTGCACCACGCTCCCCAGAACTGTCAAGACGGCGACGCGCCCCAAATCTCGACGCGATAATGCGGGCTAATACGCTTGCCCCCGACAGGCAGACTTACTAAGAAGACTTGCAGATAGATGTCCCGCCTTTTTGCAGTTTCTGTGACGCGGTCGGTCCAGACGCAGTAGATAGCGCTGTCAGAGAGCACGTTGCGTGTACTTGTCCGTACACTCTCATACACTTGCAGTTTCCGCTTTTTGCATGCCGTCTAGCTTTCATCCCACTCAATCTATATTCTCGCCTGGTGTGCGCTTGCCTAAGACGTCTTAGGCTTTGTAAGAGTCTAACGTTAACTAGCTAATTGATTCGGAGACACTGTTGTCTCCTAACAAGGCGCTGCTGACAAGAGCTAGCGCGATTCGGTTAAGATCATCATTAGGCGAGAGAAGCTTGCGTAGAATGAGAGATTGAATGCTTGCAAGAACTGGAAACTGCAAGTGCGTCAAAGTGTACGTGACCGTGCCGAAGCAGTCTTTGTCCCAAGTATTACCGCAACGGCCTTTCGCATTCGTCTTCGAATGTTGTCCCGTTTCCCCAACTATTGTAGTTATTGCCTCCGCTGCGCTAGCTGCAACCTGTAAACAGAGAGATTCGCGTCTTCACTCAAAGCGTGGAGGGCAAGCTTTAGTTAAGCGTCGTTGGAATTAGATTGCGTGTTCTATACTGAGACATTACCAAGATAGAGAAAGTGGGTACAATTTTAGTCTGGTCTTAGCAGAGTCGTGCCATTCGCCCGAACATCCCACGCGCCCGTGAAGTACGGTACAGCTTTATTTATCTGCTTGATATTGCCCCTGTTAACAGTGTCACAAGCTAGCGATCGACGTAGTTGTTACGCACGTTTTGTAGCTGTAGATGGAACCACCTAGGCTAGACCCTAGGAGAGCCGAGCCAACCACCGTGATTTCCAAGCGAGTCCACCTTTCCATTCAGCCGCACGCTAGTTAGTCCGTGTTCAGCTGGAGGAGACTAAGGAAAACTTATTTAAAGCCTATCAGGTCATATCATAAAGATGCTCGATCGAACATTGTTCTGTATCCATCGCCGCCAGGGATGTTCTGGAAGGAGATATTGCAACGTTTCCGGGTTTGGGGGTTAGATGTCGACATTTAGGCCGGGGCGAATTAGCTACCCTCCTGGCAGTGGTGGCAATATGAAGCACTTGACGAAATGGGAACCGAACTTGCTGTTACCATTGTTATTAGGTAACGATGATAGCCTGATGTAGATTGCCAGCTGAATGGCCTTAGCTCGGTACACACACAATTTATTTACGCCCGGCGGCCGAGCCGAAAGGGCTACTAACACTAGTCTAACCTTACACTTCTTATGCTACGTCTCGGTCTCCTTAGCTCATCTATCTTCTTTGGCTCGCTTCTTTATATTGCTTAGCTCGGTATAGTCACTAGCGAATGTGGCTTCACCCCTTGCCTACCGTTTTACACCGATCTGCCCACAAGTTGTGCTTAGCCCTACCTTCCGTACGTAGTCAAGCGCTACCTGTCAGCCTTATTGAATTAATCTCATTGGTCAGCAATCCATAATTTATGGGCCATATCCTTGCTGGCAGGTCGGCCTCAGTTGATGTTGCTGACTGCAAAGGTGAAGCCGCATTCGCTAGCGACTGTACACATAGTAAATCTCTCAACCCTTTTCTAAGTGTGAGCTGCAGGCTTGAGTACTCATGTATTATTTATCGAGGGCAAAGATGATGCCGCACTCCATACATCAGTTAATGCTAGTCGCAGCTCATTTGAAGCACAATGAAGTCAAAATATCAACGCTTTTCTTATCAGCTTGTGCGCAGTAATTTACTTTGCAACATGAACAGCATCTACGATACATTTGATCTGCCCTCCTTGGCGGCTTCAGCTGCTTTTGCGGCTGCCTTCCTAGCCTAAGTCTTCTCAGCTAGGACAAGGCATTCTTAATCTTCGTGGGTTGTTTCCCAATCATGAGCGTAAGACTCAGCATCATCACTCAGCAGCATCATTTTCAGACAACTCTTGCGGGTCCTCAATTCCCACTACGGCGCGATTGGGAGACATGAGGTTACCTCCCCTAACCCTAGACTCAAGATTGGTGATTATTCGCGACAATTTGATAGTGTTCACCGGCAGAGTCGTGTCCCCCTTGGCCGAAATTCTGTGGTAATCGACATTCACTTTATAGAATCTAGCGGCCCAGATAGCAGAACCAGGCATTGATATATCAGCCTTTATCGTCTTTCCATCCTTGAAAGGGCCCAGCGTTCCGATTCCGGCTCCCGTAGGCGCGCCTATAAAAGTACTGCTGGCGCCTGCTTCTACGCCAAATTCCTTGCTGTCGAGTATCTTTGCGCGCACGTCTGTAAACTCGTAGTAGCCGGTCACAAATTATATCCTCGGTTTCTGGTTGATTGCTTTCCGCCAGACCCACTCGCTGTTAGCAGGAGTGAGCCATTCTTTGAAATGTCTACGAATGTCGCTGTTCAGCAACACTTCGTCGACGAAAAACGTTTCCGGCCTACAAACTTCCTTAGCAGCTTTCCTTCGGAAACGCTATTCTGATTAGCAACCTACTAGTTCAGGGTCACCCGTCGGCCGCTCTTTGCCGTAACAATTTTGCTTTTTCGCCTTGCGAATTCCACGCCAATCGTTGTCAGCTCCAAAGCATTGATTCCGAGTCCGTACTTGGTGTTTGAACTCGCACACCAACTTCGAGTTTTTCAGAATAGGTGTAATTTTAGCGAATTATATACAAATCCATCCCAAGAAATCGATTACAACTAGTGCCAACTCGTGCAGCCCACGCGCTATAGAGCTAGAAGCTGGTAAAGTAGCTAATCTGAACACGTCTCACTCACGAAAACAAAAACACACAGACCATCTAGTTGCTTACTAAGAAAAGAGCTTAGTAATAAAATGCCGCCAGACAGTGATACTATTGTAGTAAATACTCAAGAAAACAGACAGGAGAGCCTAGGGCCAGAGGCCCAAACTGATAGAGAAATGGAGATAGAGTCTACTCCAGCTACACCTACTCAAAACCAACAAACACCTAGCGTGTTTGAAATACCAATACTACCACC
>NW_006911897.1:424252-436842 GCF_000338995.1 Bipolaris sorokiniana ND90Pr | reverse complement strand
AAAAACTTACAGGGGAGCACTTCTCCTTCTGCTGAGTGCAATAATTGCACTTCTTGGACCCCGCGGCACCGAAACGGTAGTCCACATTGTGGACTCCGCGCGCAAAGGCACGAACTGAACGAAGACAGATGAGGCGGTACGCCTCCGGAAGCGCGCCAGCAGGGCAACGCAACGGCATGATGTGTGTATGTATATGTGTGGGAGGAGTAGAATTTTTTTGGTGTTTTGGTGACAGCAAGTATGGACGCGTGCTGTTAATATACTCAGTGAGCAAACGGATTTAATATCACGTGCTGAGTGGATTCTCCTTGGCCCGGAGGCTGTTCGGGGCCTGGCCGAGACCCTGCATAGAAGGATGACGACATCAAGCAAACAGACAAACAAACAAACATTGAAAATTTTTCAACAGCTACGGGACTAGCTGTCAATAGAGGGGGGGGTAGTGTAACGGTTCGAGTACACACTGAACTAACATCCGAAAGGGATCCGAACATGGGCACGCACTAGCCGAGGGCAGATCTGCTGATATAAAACCCCACCTTCTCCATACCGTAGCTCGATAGATTTTTGATATCCTTTCGTACAAGGCCTATAGGTGTCTATTCGAATTAAGGCTCGTTTGATGTCCCACGCACTCCCATATGCCTCTGAGTGACACTACCGCCGATACTGATCCGAGTAGTCTTGCCTGCGCCGTTACATTCGCTGCTCTATTAAGCGTCCCTGCGCGGTGCGTAATCTTAAAGTCGAACTAAGCTAGCATCTCTACCTATCATACTTATCGTTAGTTAAGTTTTTTTATTATTATAAAACTCGTCAAGTTCTAGTAATTAGTAAAAACCTCGATCTATTCAGGGAGTTCTAGTAGGTACACTTCCTATTATTTAAAGGCATTAACTACTCTAAGTAGTTCCTTATTATAAACATTATAGTTAAGTTCTACTCTAGAGAACTTCTATAAATAGTAGAACACTAGTCTCTATTTTTCATCTAGGTACTACTATGATAATACAGCTCTAAGTGCATAGTTAGACGTATTAGTCTCGACTCTAGTAGGTCGTTAAGGGCTGTACATCTTAAGTACTAGCGTCTCTAGGAATATCTGCTTAATTCGATCGAAAGCCTTTTAATATTCCTATTCCTATTTAAAACCTATTTCCTTCTTTGTTACTTCCGTAAGGGGTGCTATAATCTTTAAATAATCTCTAATAAACTTTTAATAATAATTCGCAAATCCTAAGAAGGATTAAATATTCTTAACTATTTTAGGTATTAGCTATTCCTATATAGTCTGTATCTTCTTTAGGTTTATTTTTACTCCTTTAGTTAATATAATAAATCTAAGGAATTCTGTTTTCTATATATAGAATTTATACTTTTCTAGTTAAAGATATAGCTTATATTTCTTAAGCTTTTATAGGACCTTCTTAATATGCTTAACATGTTCTTTACGTGTGCCGCTGAAGTATACTAGTATATTATCTAGATACGCAGTAATAAAGATTCTAAGATATTTATAGAGTGCGTTATTAATAACTAATTAAAAGGTTGCCGGCGTATTTGTTAATCTAAACGGCATAACTATATACTTAAAGAGTCCGTACTTTGTTTTAAACGCTGTTATTTACTCGTGACCTTCTTTAATTCTAATTTAGTAAAATTCTTTCTAAACGTTAAACTTTATAAACTACTTAGCTCTCTAAAGTTAATTTATAAGCTCTGTAAAGGGCTGCGCCCGTGATCTCTACTGAAGAGGATCACGTGATCTTCGACCACGTGATATACCTTCTGTACGGACACGTGATCAGAAGCGAGCAGGTATAAGAGAAGTCTGTACTTAGTTATCTTCTCTTTTTCTTATCTTTTAGCTTCTGTACGATAGGTAGAAGCATACTCATTCGCTAGGCCTCTCCGCCCATAACACCTAGAACCTATCGATTCGCTACCTCTGAGTCTATCGCTAGACAAGTAGACTACTATACCTCTGAGCTAGCTATAGAACAAGTAGCACCCTCCTTATTTCAACATTAGTATTATATTGTATCTAAGTGATGCCCTTGGGGTGGGTATTTCCCTTAGGGTGGGTGGCCCGTGCAACGCGCGGGCAATTTCTTGAAATTTTCGGAACGAACCATTGGGCCCGAGTACTACCTCCGATCCGGCTCTGGGATTGGTCCGATACTTGGCGAAGTTGTAACGTCGTTACAATTAGCTACTTTACCAGCTTCTAGCACTATAGCGCGTGGGCTGCACGACTTCGCACTAGTTGAGATGAATTTCTTAGGATGGATTTGTATATATTTAGATAAAATTATACCTATTCTGATAAACTCGAAGTTGGTGTTGTGAGTGTACTAAAGCCCTATCCGGCTAGGTTCTCTCCACATTCCGAACCTTCTTCATCTTCAGTCATAATCCACTAGCGTTTTGGTGTGTCCAGCTCTCCTGTGGAGCTTTCAATGTAGAGATACATAAGTAGCATGCCCTATATGTAAAGATCCTACCCAAGCCGCCTTTTTCGAGGTGACATGGCAATAATCAATATGGCTGCATTCACTGTTTTCAGCTGGGTTGCCCTTTTGGCCGTGGTGGTTCATGCGAATGGGAACACAAGTCTAATGAAAAGGCCAGATTTTGTTATGATCATGACAGACGACCAGGATCTACACTTGGATTCGTTGCAGTATCAACCAGCAGTGCAGAAGTATTTTGCTGCCGGCGGCACTTTCTTTAAGAAACATTTTTGCACAATGGCACAGTGCTTTCCTTCGAGGGTGTCACTATGGACCGGCACGGCCGATCACAATACCAATGTCACCGATATCCAACCCCCATTCGGTATGGTAATTGCCACGGAGGAAGAGTTTAATCAATTCAGATCACAGGTGGCTACCCAAAATCTATTCGGGAAGGACATAATGGTCGCTATCTTCCTGTTTGGTTGCAGCAGGCCGGATACAACACCTATTATACTGGGAAGTTCTTGAACGCGCACTCCATTAGAAATTATAATAGCCCCTTTCCGAAAGGGTGGAATGGATAGGATTGTAAGTTCCATTGTATGTGTCGCTGCAACGAAGCTTAAACAATGGCAGTCCTTCTTGACCCCTTTACATATGTTTACAATAATGCAACTATGCAGCGCAACAAAGATCCACCCCAGAGGTATCCCGGCAACTACTCAACAGACCTCATATCTTCTAAAGCTATTGAGTTCCTGGAAGAAGCTGCTGCAGCAAAAGCTCCATTTTTTCTTGGTGTCATGCCCATAGTCCCACACACACAAACAATCTTGTCCACAATTCCTGGTGGACTGCCGGTTTTTGAACCACCTGTATCAGCATAGTGACACAAGGATCTGTATCACGGTGTCAAAGTGCCCCGGACTGATAATTTCAATCCAGATAATGTGAGTACACAGATCAGAGATCGAACATTATTGACGTACTATAGGTGAGCGGTGGGAGCTACGTTAGAAAGCTAAAGCAGTAAAACGACGCCGTAGTCACTTACAATGACGAGTTCTACCGGCTTCGTCTTGCTGCCCTAGCATCTGTCGATGACCATGTTGATGCGATGTTCGAGCGGCTGGAATCCTTTGGCCTCATGAATAATATATACATCATATACACAAGCGATAACGGCTTCCCTATTGGCCAGCACCGTCTGGCTCTAGAAAATTCATGCGCATATGAAGAAGATGTAAACGTTCCCATGTTCATTCGCGGAACAGGAGTACCGAAAGGCGAAGTGGTTACTTCTCCAACCTCACATACAGACATTGTACCTACACTATTTGACCTTGCCGGCATTCCCCTACTGAAGCAATTCGATGGAGCCCCTGTGCCCGTCAAACCGAGTCAACTTACATGTGCGAAAACCGAACATATAAATATAGAGTTTTGGGGTAACAATTTTGGTGAAGGAATATACGCGGGTGGGATAAATCTGAACAACACTTACAAAGACCTGCATGTCGTGGGAGATGATTACGATATTGCGTGCATCGTGTGGTGCACCAATGAGCACGAGTTGTATGACATGAAGGTTGGTGGATATCTGACCTTTCACTCTGGACTTGATTCTAACACCTTGACAGACAGATCCTGGCCATATGAAAAATCTATGGAACGCGACTGGCGCAGTCGGCAACTACACTGTTGGTCGTCTTCAACCTCGCCTTGATGCACTCCTGATGGTGCTCAAATCTTGCAAAGGCCAAGTCTGCGTGAAGCCGTGGGAGATATTGCATCCACGCGGCGACGTAAAAAGGCTGGGAGATGCGATGAATCCGAAGTATGAGGGTTTTTATGCTTCACAGCCTAAGGTTGCGTTTGAGGAATGTGCGTTAGGCTATTTTCCTGAAGTTGAAGGCTCGCAGAAAACTTTGCCGTACATCTCCAATGAGGTTTAGCACATGAAAGGGTCGTATTCGAGTGACTGGATGTAGATCGTGACACTTAGCACATCGTCCAAGTCCTTATACTCTGCGTATAGTACAGAATTTTGGTTAGAGATTGTGTAGATGGAAAAGAGCTTTAGCACTTGACCGCCTTCCATATTCCTTTTCTGCAACGCGATTTAATGACTGTGCTTTGAATGCATTCTCAGGTGGTGGTCGACATAATTTGCCGCTTTCATGTTATGGTTGGGGTCTGTCACGTCACAAGAGAGCCTGGAAATAGAAAGATCTCAACGCCACGCCAAGCATTTTCAAAGCCAAGCGAATGACACTGCTCCAATCAGACTTACTCATGTCTATTAAGCAACAGCGTGCCGGCAAGCTTGCTAGGATAGGATCATGAGTAGAAGAGTGGTCAAAATCAGGAATCTGCTGGAAACGTGTTTCACTATCTAAACCCCAGGCGAGAATGCAGCCATGACAGCGGTTTTGTCCATATATATTTCTAGAGGCAAACGAAATCCTGCTTCCGTTACCCATAAAGCAGCGGCATGTCGATGTTGAATATTCCCAGTAGACAACATGCCATGTCCTCCGCAAGTGTTATTGACCGATGCGATGCCCATGACATTCGCTTTGCAATGCCGAAGGATTAAGTTTGTCGATTATTCTATGCGTGCTTTCTTCAACTGCCTCCACGTCAATTACTGTTATCCTCAATATCCAACGCGCGTGCCTAGCACTTTGCAGTCTCGACCATAGAAAATCATGTTACTAGGTGTTAGCAGTTATTGTAGCGTCCAACCTCGAGTGAACCATTTCTTCTTCTTAAGTGCTCGTTTCCATCTTCACAAGTACATCGGGTTTCGGTCGAACATATTGCTTGTCACGTCAGCCAAGCATACGTAGCATCTTTTTACATCCTTGTACCACCAAGGCATAAAATCCATTGCTTCTGAGAGTTCCGCGCTGCTTGCTCTATCAATGCAGCAGGTTTTCACCCAGAAATTATTGCAATCCATCCAGCAAAGCTTATTTTGCACAGAAGGTAAGCTTTCGGTAACCTGCCTTATCCTCGCCTGTCCGCTCTCCGGAGTCTTTGGAGGTGACCACTTCGTCCTCGGCGGCCCCAGGTACGCGAAAAAATTGCATCATCTGGCATGTGGCTTTTGCCAAGGGGTCCTCCAATCACACTATCGAGATCTGGGATATCAGTAGCGGTGCGTGACTACAGACGTTTAAGGGCTATTATTATTATTATTCCATTATAGTCCTGTATCAGCCGTTGGCTATGTAGGACTTTGGCCAAAGGCCGTTCTATCTAAGTAGTTACAATTTGGTACTTTGTGCTGTATTACGTGACTATAGTGCTTCGGCCTTTATCTAGTTAAGCTAGTACTAGCTTTCTAGACGCCTAGTACTAAAGAGCAGTTTAGTAATAGGGAGAGATATAGAGCAGCTAGGCTGCCTTCTAGCGAGCTCTCTTAGGGGATGGGAAATAGTGCTAGTAAAATCAAATTTGTTCTTTATTTTTCTTCTTTTCTTCTTTTCTTCTTTTCTTCTTTCTAGCCTTCTTAGCCTAGATGCTACTTTCTTATTTCTACTCTCGTGCTAGTAATAAAAGCTAGAGTAGCTTTTATACCGCTTATAGTATAGAGTAAGAGTAGTAGTTTAAGTACTTTCTAGCTAAGAGTCTTTTTAAGTTAGTTTCTCTCTACGCTATAGAAACCGCAGTATAGAAGTAGATACTCTACTATTTATAGTCTTCCGCATTTATAGAGTTCTATTTCTCTTCTTTTTACTCTCTTTAGATAGATATTAAAGTATCTGTGCCCTATCTTAAGAGAATAGAAAGAGCTTAAAATCTCTCTTTTAGTGCCTCTTAGGATTATTAGTTAGTTTTTAAGCTTAAGATTAAACATAGCTCCGTAGCTAGTCTTCTTTTCTCTTACTTTCTCCCTATATTTTCTCTACTTTTCTACTTAGCTAGCTCTTTAGAGAAGCTTAATCTTAGTGCCTATAAAAGCTAGGCTTATTTTTAATTCTTTTAGTGTTTATTTTATAGCTTCCTTTACTAAGTAATCTACTTTTTCGTTTCCTTCTATATCTATGTGGCCTAGCGCCTATTTTAAGAAGATCTTTGCTTTTCTATTTAGAATAGCTTTAGTAGCTTTTTAGCACTAAATTACCCACTGCTAGCTAGGCTTATCTAATAGGCTCTAGAGTTTATAGATAGCAGCTTAGTTATCAGCGTAAACGTAGATATTTTAGTATTTTTAAGCTATTTTAGCCGCGTATTTGAAGGCTATTGTAATGCCTTCAAGCTCTCCGTTATAGACAAGTTAGTTCTCGCCTATATTCTTTGTCTCTAGATAGATTTCTTCTTGGTTTGGGTTGTAGACTGCTACGCCTACTCCTATCCCATCTCTATCTTTAGTTTTAGAGGCGTGTGAGACGTTTAAGGGCTAGGCCTGCTATAGTAGCAACAGTTCAGCACATTGCTAGCCGCCAGCTGTCGGGCAAGGTCTTTCTCGCATGAGTCATCTGTGGCTATGCTTGGGCGCAGTCAAAATATGGCTAGGCCACTTCTGCACAACATGGCTATTGATTGCTGATTGGCTGTGCGACTAGGTCAAGTAACAACTCACTGCTCGGTGGCTGTTGTGATTTTTCCTGTCACTCTCCATTCTCCGAGGCCAATCATTCCCATATCCGAAACGTTGATTCTGAAGTATTTGCAATTTTTCGTCATTGCTTCGCTGAATTGCTCTCGAGAAAGGTAATGGCTGTTTCATCGATCTGAGTCGCGACGGTTTTAAGGCTTTCACGACCTAGACCAAGTTTTCCCAAACTCTTCCATAGGTGCGTCACCCGTTCCGATTCTAACCAAGATTGGTTCTTCAGCTAGTAGAGACGTTGTGCTTTCTCGTGTACAATATAAACAGGGCTGTTGTTTGTCAACCCGCCATCAAGATATGTCTGTCCTTCGATATCGATAGGAGGGGAAAAAGTAGGTGCTGCCGAGGTTGCACAACAAGTTTACCATATCAAGCAGTTCTCGACGATTTTATGACGAACCAGAGATCGCAAGCTTGGTGATATCTTAATAGGTGAAAGCGGCGAAGCTAGTAATTGAGAGGCAAAATTGGTTGTCTGCTTATCAAGTTATAAAGCGCTCCGCTCACACTTTACAAGCTCTACCGCACTAATTGACCCCATTATCTTTCTTAAGCGAAACTAAACCTGGGTCCCTTTTGCCATGTTTTGTGTTTACTTCAATAGCTTATTGAATAAATCTCTCGAGCTCTTTAACATCAAAGGTAGCACTAGCGCCCCAGAGCCCAATAGCAGATGCTACTACATTCAATATAGAGCGCAATGGGGTCATCTTTTACTTCGAATGCGTTTTGTATACTGCACAAAAATCTGCTATACTCATTCGAAGGCGCCCGAGAATCACCGCAATAATTCTAGAAGCAGCCCGCAAGAACCTGAAGGGACAAAAGCAGAATTTGCGAGATTCTATGAGACATGCGTTATTGGTTCATACAGGTAGCCTGTATTGACTTATACGACATAGTCTTACGATTTGTCCGTTCTGCTTTTAGGTTTTGGTATGGGGCCATTGCACTTGCCAGAAAACTACATAGTAAAAACAAACTTAACCATCGAGTCAGAGAAAATTGTACAAATCATTCCATAAGTTAACTCTGAACAATTAAATGGGCTATATATTACCAGAGATCAATTAGTCTTCAATGCTTGCGGTTCAACCACTAACCGCCACAACACTCGAGTTTTTCAAATGGAGTTCTCCAGCAAACGCCCCCACCTGCACCCAGGCGGCACTACTCGACAGATTGAACTGAGTCTGAAAGCCAATACGTGCTACTTCAGCAACCAGCGATAGTGAATCGTTCGAGCTGCCAGCATAAATAGCCCACTTAGTCGTCTTTGTATCGCCATTCCAACTGACCCAGCCCTGACCCTGCATAGCGGTGACGTTTGGCGAGTATCCTGCTGGTGAAGCATCCCAAGCCTGTCGATAGACACGATACGAACTTAGGCCTGAGATACTCATAACAACATCTCCATCAGGGCTAAACTCTTTGAAGTAGTCCTGGTTCCCGTACCCGAGGAGCACGTTGTCATTGGACAACTGCTGATAGGAGCCTTGGGAGGTAGAGGCTATCTTCTGAGTCGGGTCCATGTAGAGACTTTTCAGGGTAACTTTATAGTTTTCAAGATCCAGGTATAGTAGTAGGCCATTTGAAGGTATGTCGCCTGATGCATTCATGTCGTTGTACAAGTGCAGTGAAAGGGAACTCGAAGTCTCTTTCTCCACTCGAACATGATGCTGCCAAGACTACTGAAGTGTAAGTATTCGACTGTTGAAGAACCAAGTGGGTAATGGGCTGAGTGGGATGCGCATCATAAAGATAGCCAAGACTTACAAAGTTAGCCACTGTAGGCAAGGCAAAATCTCCACCATTGGACCCCTCAAGTGTCCATTTGACACGTCCGTTTGAATCCAAGGCATACGAAGACCAGGCGTGCCGCGAGTTGGCAAGATAGCCATCATTCAATGTAGTTACGGAGTTCATATGGAACCAATCAAAGGGATTCGATTGCGAAGTACCCGCCGATGATAGCGCTTGTTTGGTCGAATTGATAGGGATGCCTGATGCAAGGGCACTCCATACAAACAAGATATCGTTGGTCTTGATGTTAATTTCAAGGAAAAGATTGTCGTACACCCATCCAACCTGGGGTCCCCCAACTGAGGTCAAGTCTGCTGTAGTAACATTCACAGCGGTACAAATAATGGTACCACGCGTCGTCAGGAGGGACTCGTGCAGATCAAGGCCACATCCCGTTGACTGGCCCATGGTTGTTGTCAAGGTCAAATTGGGACAGATAGTGTATATCTGGTCGTAGTTTGTGTCAAGGATGTTCACCTGGCCGTATCCGTGTTCGAGATTGCTCCCAGTTCCAATCCAGTAAGTTAAGACCGGGTCATCATCCAGATATTGGACGAATAGATTAGTTGCATGTCCTGAAGGTCCATTCCAAATCAAATCCCCAAAGTCTGTCATCAAGAGTGGACCATATTCTTGACTGGTCATAAGTAAAAGTCCATTGGCGAGTTGTGCACCAGATTTGTTGACCGATAGAACAGGAGCGTGAAGTTCAGGTGCGCTGACAAATGTTTGAGACGATTGAGCCTCGCCGGAAGACTGTGCAATGGTAAGACCAGCAAAAATTAGTATAGGTAACATAACGAATGATAAATTCTCGATCACGGGCTGAGGTTTCTAGTGATAAAAACTGATTTCTGTCTACGAAGGAAAAAGGAAAAAAGCCTCCTATTTATCAACAACTGTTTACCTTGCAAAAGGGCCTTTCAATAATTACTGTGGACCCGGGGCATGAGAGTACGATGCTAGCTCTCTCACTGCCTCGTCATCTATAATGGTCAACCCTGGGATCTATAATATCATCCATTGCAATAGACTTCAGCGTTTTTCTTCGTAATGGACTCTTTAGCCAAGGAGCTCTCGCATGTCATATTCACCCTTTTCGATCAGGCGAATTGATGATTGGAGAGATATAGACGTAGCGTATCATTGGTATTTCCCTCTACAGCTGGTCAAGGCATTCAGCCGTGCCGGTTGTGGTTCACTAAAATCTTTCCGGGTATATTTCCGGGTATAGTAGACATTAGGAGTAGAGGCTAAGCTAGTCCTGATATCAAAATCGCGCACAAACGCACTTAATATCTACTTTATCGATGCGTTAATATACTACAATCAAATGATTGGGTGGCGCATGATCAGCCCCAGTTGCAAGCCGCTTGCATCTGCGCTTTTTGACGCGTATGAGGCTGCGTAAGCAGACGTTTTTGACATTTCCTACTAATAATAGACGATGGGACGCGTCATGATACAGTACAGACTGTCCAGACAACCCAATCACGCAGTAGCTCCTTCGAAAGAACCGTGGTTCCACGTGGAACTCTATTTTGATCTCTGATTACGCAATACAAGATAGATGGAGCTAGGGAAATATTTGCCATCCTAGTTAGCGGAATCTGCTATAGGTTTAAAGGCATTTTAGAAACCGTGCCATGACTCATCGGCCTGGTGGTTGTTCAGATAAGTTGATCTCACTACTGTAATGACAAAGCCTCAGAGCCTAGCTCATGGCATCGTTCACTTCCCTCTTCGCTTTCCCCTTCTAGGTCCTTACTTCTCTTTGCTCTTCTTTCTGATTTTCCCTAGTTTTTAGACGTTTGTTATCTGGAGGTTACCAAACGCTCTTCGCTTGCCACATCTTCTCCTTTCCTTGCAGGTATATAGTTAGCGTCTCTCACTGGGCATAAAATCCGGCCCACAATACTTGCCTAGCTCGATGTCGCCTCATCGCCGGGCTTTGGAATAAGAAGGTTAGGATTGTTCACTCTCACAAGCAGATCAGGATAGTTGAGAGAACAAGGAAGAGGGCATTATTATAGTTATATCTGTAATCGCGGTCTCCAACTATGAGAGCGAATTTCATTCCACTTTGCATTACCTAATTTATCGTATCGATGCTCACGCGCAAGGGTTAGCTGATAACATCGAAGATCATGTCGGCGATTTTGGAATAATCGATAGTAGTAAAGTTGCGCTGCGTTCTTGCACCAATTGTCATTGGGATGAGCGCCGAGACAGTGGATTGTGACGATGCTAGCCAGTTTGCTATAAATTATGTGCAGGTGACAGTTGTAGGCAAACGTACTTAGTCCTCTACGCTTCTGCTGACGCTTTGCGGAGTACCCCGCATTAGCCTTGACGCGCTTACTCTTTTCGCGCCATTCTTAACATTGCTGAAGGTAAGGGAACAGTGTAATGGGCTGCGCCCGTGAGTAAAACACGTGATTGTATCACGTGTCCTCTTTACATCGCTTAGTCACAAAACCTTATTCGTACGAAGGAACCTAAGGCAAGAGTATAAAGCGAGAGACGTCGTACGATAGCTTTACTTTTTTTATCTTTCTTCTTCTGTAATATAGGTTAATGCATACTCGTTCGAAGGCCTCTTCGCCCCTAACAAACAGCGTCTATTTAAGCGGTCGAATTAGGATCTGGAGGTGAGCAGTTTAACTGAGACGCGAGGCTGAGCTGCAAGGCTGAGTGTCGTGAGTATGGGCTGCCGCAGCGCTGTGCTGCATTGCCCTTACCTACATCGAGCAGTCTGGCTTGCGCCGGTGCCGTGTTGCCTCGTTTGCGCTTGTTACAGAGATAGACATTGACTACTGATCATAACTGAATGCGTACATGCTTGAGTATATCCCCGTACAATTCTTTGACTGCCGTCCGTACACTAGTCCAATTTGGCTCATCCAGTGTGTGCTCGAAACGGGTTAGTGCCGGTCACTCCCAAACTACACGGGTTAGGGCGGGATAGCTAAGCGCAGTAGTCCGTGCAATTGTCAGAATCTATGCATATACGCTAGCTTGCCCCACTTGCTAATGTAGAGAAAAGCTCGGATATGGGTGGCTTGACCACACTAAAAGACTGGTCTTATAATCCGACACATGCTAATATATATTGCAAAAACGTACGACCATTCATTAATCAGCAGTCTTTAGTAGTATAGTGATTACTTTGACGGTTGTCATCTCTACGTGAACACATTTTAGGACTACCGCCTGCCAAGCCATACTAAATTTTCCATTCTAGTTTTAATCCTACGTATAACCGTTTTATACAAAACACAGACAACTTCGAGTTTTCTAGAATAGGTGTAATTTTAGTCAAATATATATAAACCCCTCGCGAGAAATCGATTACAATCACCTTTAAAGCGTGCACGCCACGCGCTGTGGAGCTATAGGCTGTTAAAGTGATCACTTTAGACACGTCTTATTTTTCACCGAAAAACACACAGACCAGGTGGATTAGTAATCAAAATGCCACCCGATAGTGATACTATCGACGTACACGTGCCAGGCACCCAGGCGAGAGCAGAAATCGAAGCTCAGATCCAGAATGAGATAGATATGGAAACCACGGAACCAGCGACGCCTACGCAGACTACTATACCTAGCGTAGTTGAAATACCAATCCTCCCACCAAATAAACGGCAGGCAAACTTACTCGCCAGAAATACGCACTAGGAGCAACTTCTCACCATTTAGAGGAG
>NW_006911897.1:413977-418123 GCF_000338995.1 Bipolaris sorokiniana ND90Pr | reverse complement strand
GAAGTCTCTAGCGCCTTCTTTCAACTTAAGCTAGGCCACTGTTACCTAAGAGACTTTCTCTTTACGCGAGACAAAGTAGACTCTAAAGTTTGCCCCCTGCAACTATAGAGCTACTCAAGATCCTACCCATATCCTCCTTAGCTGTACGCTATATAAGGAGGCTAGGATAAAGATGCAGGAGGCGAGCAAGGACCCCCTATCGCTAGCCTTCCTGCTAAACACGAGCGTAGGCATACAGGCTACTATTGCCTTTATTGAAGAAACTAGGGCTGCAACACAGGCCTGGCACAAAGGAAACCTCGAGAACTAGGGCAACACCTATACTAGGTGGCCTCGCCCTACACCCACCCTACCTCTCTCTTTTACCCGCAAGACCCCCTTCTACCTCCCTCTAGACTAGGCTACGAGCCTCACCTCGATTTAGATAGCCCCCTCCCCCACCTACACCAAAGTGATAGCACTACGTAGATACTTGCGGGCCTAGCCTGCACGTCTTATATAGCCCACCGGCTGAGACAGGACGTAAAACCAAAATAATAATAATAATAATAATAATATAACCGTTTTATGACTACGACATGCCAAGCTTTACTAAACTCCTATTTTAGTGAATTAGTTCTAGTATAGAAACATGGGGGAAGATGCTCCATGCAAAAGTTGACGCTGTTTTGAAAACACTAGTTGGTATGTGACTGTAACGATGTTACAACCTCACCAAGCATCAGACCAGTCCCAGAGCCGGATCGGAGGAATTATCAGCCGCCCCCTTATCAGCTATGCATTCCTAGTCGGATCCGAATCAGATCCGATGAGGGCAGGTATATATAGAGACACTCCCTGTAGCTAGCTCTGTAGACTTTTGATATCCTTTCGTACAAGGCCTATAGGTGTCTATTCGAATCAAGGCTCGTTCATTGTCCCACGCACTCCCATATGCCTCTGAGTGACACTACTGCCGATACTGATCCGAGTAGTCTTGCCTGCGTCGTTACAGTGACCGCATAATGGAGACCCTCGCTGGCGACTCGCTTGGGTTGGCGACTCGCTTGTGAACCACGTTAGTACTACATTAAGAGGGTAAGGTTTAAGTTTAAGCAGGATTAAGCTGACAATAACGCAGAAAAACCTTACTCTAATACGCGGAAATATGCTGAGAAAATTGCTTTCAAGTTCTCTTTCTGAGACTAGTACATAGTAACACTAACTATATCTGCTTTATTGAGGATATACATATTTTCTCGGCGTGATATCAGTTAGAGGACAGAATACACTTTATACAATTAGGCCTCTAGAGATTAGCATTCTATTGATCCGAAGCACAGACTACAAATAGGGAATTGAGGCTGATCTTTCAAAAAATGATTGTCAGCTCGGAATATTTAAAGTTTCTCTTGCAAAGCTAAAAACAACCTTTATTACATTTCTTATTGCAGATAACTACGCTTTATAGTTGAATGCAACCTAACGAAGCTGAAACTCCTTCCATACTTTCTTTGGTGCAGGAAGTGGTCGCCATACTTCTACAAGTGGTCGCAATGCATCGTCATCCAGATTTCCAAGCCTCAATCTCCTATCCTCAGAAACCGTCATCATATCACTATCCATTTTATCAAGACCTACTCGCTCATGTCATCGTAGGCGTGACAGAATTTCTCCATGTTAACAACGCTACCATCTTCAAGCTGAATCGAGATTTGAAGATCCTTGTTCGGGTCCAGCAGGTGCCATTCCCGGTCTTTTATTTCCCACCTTATCTTGCTTCGCCAACCTGTCCAGGACCAAGACGGAAACCCCTCACGCCGCTCTGCTGGTGCAACAACCCCAACATAATCCCCTACAAAATCCAGTGAGTGGAGACAGTTCCTGTACACATGGCTTTGATTCCCGACCAAGCCTTCGTTGTGAAGATGCCGAAATCATCGGCACGCCAGCACAATGTAACACTCGTTTCCGGCTCCTTGCAAAGGCGTGTAAGACGTCAAGAAACCCCTTCAAGTTGTCAGTGGAATCGGTCAACTGCCTTTTAGTGTATTCTTCGATTCTTTGGACTATCTCCCATCCTAACGTGCCGATTCCTCTCGGGAACATCCCGATGTTGATTTTGTCACAAAATTGTGCTCTGAAACGGTGGCCGCTCTGAGTATGGAGGCTTCGTAAGGGGAGATTGAGAGCTACACAACAGTACATACCAGAGCACTCGAAGTGGACCTGGCTGTCGATGAAGATAAGTCGTCTGGGAGAAAGAATGCCTTCTTGATAAGTCCAGCCTCGTTGAAACCATTTTGAATGTTGTATTTCGTCTCTTGGATCTGAGAGAGACGATACTAGCATGTGTCCTCGGACTATTCCATGCGGTTGGGGTTGTCTGCATCTTTTTCCGACACCTGGGAGGCCGTGATTGGGGGTTGCTCCTGCAGCGGCAATAATTGTGAGATGTGCGTTGTTGAGACATGACGCGTTATAGTGTCGACGTCGACGCGCTGGTGGGGCGTGAGCCATTCACTTGTGAACCATGTCAGCCTCCTGTATATGATCGACTTCGATACCGCCAAAGAAACAGGCTGCGGTAGTGGGATCTACCCGAAACGAGGTGGAAACAATCGACTGAGTATGTATGCGCTCTACTACTCCTATAAGACGTGAGTAATCTAAAACTTATTACGCGGTTAGCGGGATTGACGTGTTGAATTCAAAAGTTGAAATTAATATTTACAACTTGACCACAGCCGTTTACGTCGTGACTGTAGTCTTGGTAATTCAGAGTATGTGTCACGTGAGTATGAGCGACAAAGGAGCTTCGCGGTGCGCGGCCACTTACGTCAGAGACGAGAAATAATTGGCTCGTACCAGACTGGCTAGCTGAGTCATTAGATGATTTTGCGACAGATAACAAGTTAGATTCATCTCAGGTTGACAGGCGCACAACTGCACGCACCGCGCAAAATTTTATTGTCACTATATTTTATAAATATCTCTTTTTCTACATCAATCAGCAATCTTCAGTAGTATAGTGGTCAGTATTTCCGCTTGTCAAGCAATTGACAAATCGCGGGAGACCGGGGTTCAATTCCCCGCTGGAGAGCTCGTCCTTTTTTGTTTTTTTTTCTCACAAAGATCTTTTGTGGTTTGATGAGAGGTAAGCTAGGGCTGATTCTGGTGTCCGTGCACTAGTTTTTTGTGCGGGGACGCGCATGCGCTGAGACTAAGCGAGGGACCAAGGTCTTGAGGTATGGAAATGAGCAAAGCAGGGCTTTTCGACCTAGTATAGTAGTGCCCATGTGTAAAGCACCGGCGGAGTAGAATTCCATTTGTACGTTTCTATTTTATTTCGCTGCAACGTTTTCTTGACGAATGACTTTCGTACTTGATCTCAGTGCATCTTCTACATGGCTCCCTGGTCGATCTTTCTATAACCAAACATATGCTAAATGCCTTTGGCAATACAAGAGGCAGGTAGGCGTCACTAGCAAGCGTACATTGTCTCTATATAATGTTGACCAGACTAGAAGGAAAAAGTAATGTGTTTAAATGCACAGAACCCAGCTCTCTTCCTCGTCGAATCTTTGCTGATGAGACGTCTGTTCTTTCAGACCTCTGATCTCTTCATCATGCAACACCGTCGATTGAGTGGTGGGTACGATTTTCGTCTACCATTAGGACACCTATAGCTTGGTGGTTGCATCTACACCAAGCTGAGCTGAAAGTCGAGGTGCGCCTAGAGGTGCCGGACGGGCCAACGCCGCGGACGGGCCAACGCCGGATTACGTCCTCCAACACCAATTATTCCATCCACTTCAACCACCCATAACGTGACCACAATGCAATCAATTGACGCTGCGCTTGCTGCTATTAACGCTTTGAAGCCTAATGAAAAACTTGTGTATTCTCAAATTGCAAAAAAATATGGTGTTGACCCAGGAACGCTGAGCCGCCGCCACCGAGGTATTTCTCGCTCCAGACAAGCAGCTGCACAAAACCAGCAGGCAGTCCACCCACAACATGAAGCTGAGCTTATCGACTATATCGATAGACTCACTAAGCGAGGCCTAGCACCCACACGGAGTATCATTCGAAATATCGCGTCGCAGCTAGCTCAGAAGCAGCTCGGATATCACTGGGTTGATCGCTTTGTCATCGTAACTCGCA
>NW_006911897.1:233361-412384 GCF_000338995.1 Bipolaris sorokiniana ND90Pr | reverse complement strand
CAACGCCAAAAAGCTATCGCGGTTAAAGCTAGAGAGGAGAGAAAGCTACTCAAAGCTCAAGAACTAGATGCGCGACGGCGGGCGCGGGCACAGGCAAAACTAGATCGTGAGAGGCAGAAAGCTGAAGCAGCTGCCCACCGGATAGCCCGCCAAGCCGCCCACAAACGACTTCAGAAAGCTATCAAAATCTCACAAAGGGGAAAGAAGCCTACCTTCAAGCGCTCTACTGAACTAGCATCAAAGAATATTATCGTTGGCAGTAGTAGTGGTGGTGCGCAGCGAGCTAATCGATCAGCTGCACCACCATCACCACGCTCGCGTTCAGGCCGCCCCATCAAGCTGCCAATCAAATATCAGTAGATAGATCAAATAAACAATACTACGAGATTACTATACTAGAGTTTCTCGCGATAATAGCTTTTATGTAGAGCTCTACAGCTTCAAGTTTGTGATAGTACTGTTGGGGAGAAATCCGGCGTTGGCCCGTCCGCGGCGTTGGCCCGTCCGGCACCTCTATATAAGTAAGAACATTTATAAACTTTAGCTTAGGCTAAAATAATCTTCTGTAGAATGGGCTCTGTAGCTAGCTAGCATATGCACAGACCAGTTGTAATTAGCAACGTGTGAAGCATGTGCGCGCGGGACTAAAGAGGGTTTGCATGAATGCAGAGGGGTTGCCAAAAAGACAGGTAAAAAGGGCGTTCAATTCTTGTTCTTCTCTATGTGCGTACAAAGTTCTCTTCTTATGTTCTCTGCTTCGGTCCTACAGTCACGCGTCAATAGTTTTGCTCGTTTAGCTCCCCCACCATAGCTGCACCAATAACAACAACTTCGTAGAATGCCTACCACCAACGCTGCGCCGCACCGATTTGGCCAAGAATTATCGCAAAATGCTCGTCTTGGGCCAAATATTACAATTGAAGAGCGAAATATCGCTATTGACATGTTAAGAGGTAGTTGCGGAGTGCCTGAAGTTGCTGCGCACTTTCACCGGGCGTGCTCCACCATCCGCCGCCTCTACCAGAAGTACAGCACCACCGCAACTACTCAAGACAAACCTCGCAGCGGTCGTTCTAAGATATTTTCGAACTACCAGAAGAAGATTATCTGGCATAAAGTACGTGCGTAGCCCAAAATTGAGTACAAAGATCTTATCAAAGTTGCAACAATGACTACCCGACGGTACTCTTTCACGTCCACCCAGCAAGTTTACGATATATTGCATGCTCCGGCGTACTAATATATCAAAATATTGCTTTATAAAGCGCCCAAAACTCGCGTTAGACCACGCACGCAAGCGCCGACAGTTTGCCTATCGTTACCGCAAGTTTTCATGGCGTCACAACATCGTTAAACTCTCAGACGAGTGCTCTATTCAGAAGAGATCTTATACAGAAAACGAGTGGTGTTTCCATTATCCAGAAGAAAAATGGATAGCTCGCATGATAGCAGAAGTATCTACCGGTAAAATCAGACAGCAGATGGTGTGAGGAGCTATCTGGGTGGATGAACGTGGGCGCGGTCACCGGAGTCTTCTCGTGATCATGGAAAGGGATCCCAATGCTCTCCGTGGTGGCTACTCCAGCCAAAGGTACATCTAAAGCCTTCGTAAGGAACTGCTCCCTCACTATAGTCTCAGTCAGATCTTCATGCAAGACAACGCGCGCATACATACAGCCCAAGTCGTCCAGACTTTCTTGGCAGATCACGGCATCATGATACTCGACTGGCCAGCCTACTCACCAGATCTCAACCCTATCAAACACCTTTGGTGGATTCTTAAAAATTGCATGCACCGTTTATATCCAAAATATAGCAATTACAGCGCAGCAGCAGAAGAATGGGATGGTTTTTGTGAGGCTCTAAAAGACTGCTGGCGAAGGATACCGCGCAGGTATATGGAGACGCTAGTTGGCTCGATGCCGCGCCGCCTTGCCGTCTATCGTGCTTCAAAAGGCTGCCAAACAAAGTGATAGTGTCTGGCAATATTATACATTCTTCACATTGAAATATTATGCTATTTTGGTGGAGTTGTCGCAGCAAATATCACGGTCGTCCAGTTTTGGAAATGGTGGGGTGTCGGCTAAAGTGCAAAACTTTTGAATTAGTACTGTATCATAGGGGTTACCCTCTGCTGCGCGCTGAGTAGAGTTTCCGAGCCATCCGCTAGCTAATGCTTATTACTTGTACGGACAGCTAGTAAGATTACTTTTCTATGGTTGACCAATGTATTTTACAATGCTCAAATCTTTGAAATCTTCTGGAAGCGACTATGAATGGTCTGTGGAACACGAAAACAGCGAGAATCTCACGTTGTGAAATTGAGGTGGTTTATTGCACATGAAGATCGACCTGAGACGACCTCAGATTACCTAACATCCAGGAGCTGCGCCTATCGCTTTGCAGGAACGATGGCGATATCATGGCCTCGAAAGGCCACACTGAAACGCAGTTCGCCATCTTTGCTCTTGATCAGCGAAACTTCCAGGCAACATCCTTCTTGAATTGAAGAAGCCCTTTATCCAAAAAGAATGCAGTCTTTCTTCGCTGGACTTTCCATGAAGTCCCTCGCTTACGGCGGAGGTTCTTGTGGTCGCGAATGGACAAGGGGGTACTGATGAAGGGTCGATTGCTGACGTTGACAAAATGGTTGACAGCAAGGCTAATATTGCTATAGTCATTGCCGGAGGCTAGTGCGATAATAGAGAAACCGTTGAAGAACTTTATTATATCGCCCACAGGTCTTTATACTCGCGAGTAGGAGGTAGCGAAGGTCTGAATTGCGGATGCGTCCCGTTACACCGTGCGTTCGAGCACGTAGGGACGGACGTTAGATACACCATACGATCTGTAGAAGCCACTCAAGAGCTCGCAATCATGTAGCAAATAGGAGAGAGTTTGCCCTAAGAAATACTTATTCGTTTCCCAAATAAACCCCAGAACGTTCCGATAAGCATGATGATAGTGAAGAGGGGTACTGAAGCGTTCTGTAAATCCTCAGGATGATATTTCATCCAATAGATCCAAAAGCTGAAGCCCGATAGAATGAGAAAAACATGGTAGGCAAGAAAGAAAGCTAAGGATGGAAAATATCCCGCTTCAACGCCAAACGCGACTCGATTAGTATAGTTGAAACTGGGCGCATGCACACGCGAGGATGCGTTGTACATTCCCTTCTTCTGAGGAATATGTGTGAGAAATCGGCGGTCAGCCGGGATGTGTCTGCACTTGTGAACGTATACAGGTAGAAAAGACCAGTAGCAGACAGGATTACACGCACGAAGAAGAACTGAAAAGTGGGTAGGGTCGATAAGAGGCATTTTTGCAGTTGGCGGTCGCGGATCGTACTCGTAGTCTGTAGTGTAACCATGATGATCTGGAAGTGCTTCGCCAACACAGGAAACATGCTCGTTAAGGATTTCTTCAAACTGATAGAGTTAGGTTGAGGCAAAATCACCACCTTAATCTGTACTCACCTGGACGAATCGGCAGTATCGAAACCTGTATGGTGAGAACCAATATTGAAAGCACCAACGGTGGCTTTTGTGTCTCCGTTTCAATTCTTCAAAGAACACAGGATCGCTTAATTGCGAATGGTTCTCAATGTTCTCGATGTTATGAAATCCCCACATGTCCTTGATGCCGAACACAAATCAGAGAGAATCGACTGGAGTTTGGCTGTTTAGAGCATTAATATGTGTCTGGGTATTGACATTGCCATTTGAGGGGCTATCTTGAGGTGGTAGTGACTGCTTTCCGTGTGGTAACGAGGGTGAAGTGTTGGCGCAAGTGCTCCTAGTTGGAGTGTAGCGCAGATTGGCTTTTGATGATTGAGTAAGTGTAGTTGACGAAGGACTCGTTACTTTGATTGGAACAGCTTTCCAGATAACATGATACATGTGTTCAAATATTGTGGCCCAATTTAATTGCACCGGTCGCACTTTGCAGCAATCACACTTAGGGGGATGCTCGCTCATTGCATCCAAAGTTTGCTGTATTAATGTTGACTCCTGTGGAGATATCGTTTCGTACAGTGTCTCGCCGCAAAACTTTGTATTTTTCAGCATATATACAAGAAGGGAAAAAGGCAACTCACTTCCCATTCAAGTCGTAAATGACCGGGAGTCAAGCCGGGAACTCGAGGTCGCAGAGGCCACCAGTCCCATTGACTCATAGTGTATGCCTCGATGAAGGCCTTGCATTTGTTTACGAGAGACATATCGTCCTCATTTGAGAATCTGATTCTGTGTTTTGGAGTACTCTCCAGAATTTCCCTTAATGAAGATGGAAGGGCCAGTAGCCTAAGCTGTAGTATCAAACTCTGAAGAGCAGTACCCTTCTGAAGAAAGCTGTATGCCTTGTCGATATTCGTGGGCGTTAGTGACTTCAAGTGATTCACTTCTAGATCACCTGCTTCACCTAAGCTCTCTTCATCCGAATTATCTACCACTCCCGGTGCCCAATCTGGTGACCCATAGATATTGTTTGCCCACTCCTCCAGCAATTGCTTCTTGAGTGTCTGAGCAGCCAAATCACTGAATCGCTTCCTGTCTCCAATATCTTCTGGCCCCAGATAGTCCACAATCTGGAGCGCAATGGAAGTACGGTTTCCTCGGTTTTCAATCACTTTTACTGTGTCCTTCTCCAGAGCCGTCTGCGCCTCCTCCTTCAGTTTCAGAACATATACTTTGAGACTCCTTCGGTAATTTTCGATAAATCGCGCGGTGCCAAGCTTTTCTAGAAGGTCTTTTTGTAAAGCACGTAAGTCGTCTAACTCAGCGAGAAATGTACCGAAGAGTCTGACGGCAAGAAGTTCTAGTTCCGTTTTCCGCCTTGGTGCTTGTGACGCGATGTCTTCGTCATTCGATACCACTGAAATGTAGTCACTGCTTTCTTTCTCGTGTTTTGCGATTACTGATTGTTCCGCTCCAATCAACTGCGTTTGTTGATCTACGAGAGTTGTCCCTGCGAAACTCGATTCTCCGCGGTCTGATATAGAACCGTTCTCTGCGAAAGACACGTCACCAAGGACATCCACTCCAACAGGTAACAGCTCATCATCCCCTCTTCTAATTCTTCTAGTTAGGTCTTCTAGCTGCTCAATAGTCAATTGTGGGCCGTGCTCGCCTTCACCTTTCAAAGAGAAGTAGCTGACTTCTGACTGTTCTTTCTTCATGAAATCCTGCATAATCTTAAGGGCGAGTGTAGATTTCCCAGCTCCAGGCACGCCCTTTATCCAGAACATGGATTCGTCATCCTGGTTGTTCGCCCATGTTTTGATCTCATGTAGTAGCCCAGTGCGAGTATTTGGTAAGCATTGTGCGTTCTCCCCTTCCACGTAGGAATTGTAGGATGCTTCATTAGCGACAGGTAGCTTGATCCAGTCTAGCTTTGGATCCAGAACCCTAGGAGAAATAGTTAGCTACCTTCGCGCTAGAACGAAGCGAAAGAGACTTACATCTGCTCAACTTGAAGCGCAAGGCCGAAAATGTGCCCATAGTTCTCAAGATTCTGAAACCTCTTCTCCACCTCCTTGCTTGTTAATGGCCATTCGAGAGCCGGGGTACGGAATTGCTGCATTGCTTTACGACCTTGGCCAGGCTCAAGGTTGACCTTGAGCTTTTCCTCAAGGTCTTTTAGCTCCTGCGAACATTTTTGGAGCGGGTCTAGCAATGTATGCCCAGTAGAGAGCTGCGACTTGTCCTGACTAAGAAGCTGTTGAAGCTTTTCAAGGATATTCTTGATTTCGTTGACTTTTTGATGGAGGCGCTCAATGTCGCCTTTTGCGTGCCTAACCTTGACCGAGTATTGGTAGCAGAGCGATGCAACCTTGCCAGATATTTCGACAACAGATATCACGCTTGCCGCTTCGGAAAGGCCATCCATGATATGGCGAGTTGTCAGAGTTGTAGCGGATGTCGAATTCTGTTCCTTTACGTGAGAGTCGAAAGAAGTACCCTCAGAGGTAGACAGTTTGGCTATATCCATCTCCCATAAAAGGGTCTCAGTCTTTTTGTCAATGGCGCTCAACTTTTGGTCAATACTCCTTGGCGCTTCATCTACCGTGCGAGTTCGTACTACGTCTACTGGCATGATACTTGACAGCAGTTCCTTTGCATACGCGGCTGCCGTACCTGCTGCGTACGGCTGCCACCTATTGTTCTTATGTGAGTCGGCGTAGTCACAGATACCGCGAACGACGAGGCAAGGAAAACTGTTTGTCAAGCCCGCCGCCTCTATCTCGAAGCAGAGCACTCCGCCGAGTTCTGCGCTGACTTGGTCTCTTACTACAGCGCTCCTCATCACCTGGTTGCCTGACGCGATTGTCCCATAGTGAATTACTATCTCCTCTTCGCTGTTGCGTGGGTTTCGTACTTCTTGTCCACCTATGCTACACGCATCGCACGTCTGTCCTCCTTCGTGATCGTACGCAGCTTTAAAAAGCATATCGGGACCTGCCCTGTGACGCTGGAATATAGGAATACGATCGAGTTTGTCGATATGCTCTAAAACCTTGCTTTCACCACGTAGCTCATTTGCCTGTACTTTAGCGACTGCGTTAAGCAGGATCTGTGGAGGGGAGTTCAGAGACCCTATCCGCTCAAAGCCACTTTGAGTTGCCTTGCCATAATCGTACTGTACAACACCGCCAAAAGTCTTATTTGGTTGGCTAACTACAACATCCCCAAGCCGGACGTCTACCTCTACGCTAGGGACGCCGCCTCCGATGCCAACCAATAATCCAAACCGAATTTCCTTAAATGTTGCCTGCATTTGCATTGCTACTGTTGCTGCTGGATTATTGCCAATACGGCCCACCGGCAAGCACACGATCGCCACGTTGTGGCCGCCTATCGATCCGAGGGCGTACAAGTTCTCGTCATTGTCGTCGCCACGCTCAAAGTCGGCGTGCTCCTCATCGAGCATCTCCAGCGCAGCTGCCATCTCGACTGGGAGCGCGCATATCCACCCAACTGTGTAGTCTTCGCGGTGCAGTTGGCGTGGCATTGTAGTTGTTATGAGAAAGGACGAGTGAATGTTATCGTAGAGATAGCCTTGTAGTGGTGCGAAGTTGCCAGATCTTACCTTATGGCAGCTCAGCAACACAGCCTGTTGCCGCTCAGCCTTGCCACTCAGCCTTGTCGCCCACTTTGCAGCGCCGCCTTCTAGCTGCAGCTGCAAGCATTGGGCGAAGCAAACACAAACAGTCCAAACGGCTCGTCTTGGTATGTATGTAGCCATAGGCGTGACTGACTAGTCAGCCACACGCTTAGCTCGTAAATTACGTACGAAGTGCGGGTTTTGCGCTAGCCGAAACTGGAAATCATCTTTTCAAAAGTACTGGCAGGGGGAACAATCTTGCATGGAATTGCACACAGCAGCAGACACAAAGCTGATACTAGATTTCTTACATCGCAGTAGAATTTAACAGCTTCGAAGATACTGTTCAAAGGCGTTGTGGGGTGGTAAGAGCTTAACAGCAGTGCTATAAGAAGGAGACTTTGTTCTACTAGAAGATAAGGCTCTCCTCAAATAGGGCACGGACGCGACCATGCACGATGTAGATTTTAGATAAAGCGGTTTATGTATTGAGGGTAAAATATAAGGCATAACTGACTGAAGAGCATCGTGATTTTCAACCTATATCAAGAATTTGAGTGGTTCAAAGTTGAAGTACCCCTCATTTTTCTCGGCGCGGGGTGCTTCTCGACCTGCAGCGATGGACGTTAGTAGGTATTGTCCGAAAACGCGTTCAATTCCGGCTCTTTCGGCGTATTTCAACTCGACCCAAGATTCTAACGGGCTTTCTAATCGCTAGTTAGTTGCTTAGAGTAACGATATAACTCTATAGTCTTCCAAACAAACTAGAAGCGATCGCGCAGTAGGAGAAATAACCATATTATCGCGTCGTTCCCTAATTCTCTCAACCAATTCGTTAGGTATAGCTCCTTTCATGAAATTAATCTAATTCTACTAGAAAGCGACCACATAACTTATAACAGTAAGAGTTAATAGCTAACAATCTTCTTAGAAATTTATGTTATTTAAGAGAAGCCTCTAGTCTACTTGTCTTCTCGTCTGCCGTAATTTTCTCCATACGCTTAATATAGTCTTACGTATCGGGCATGGTCAGTGCGTGAGCATGGTCAGTCAATGAGCCACCCCACCAAAATGCGTGCCCACCAAAAAACGAAGCTTTTAAGCCCCATACAAAAGCTAATATCATGAGATTTTTGGTGGAGTAGTAAAACCATAATATATTTGATGGCTGTCTACTTATATTTACTCGGAAGATTGATTTTGCGGCCGCGCGTGGTGGTTTTGGTGGAGGGCTCGGATGGCTTCGGTGCAGACGCACCACCACTCTGATCATCCGCAACACCGCGACGCTTAGCTGTTTTTGATACTTGACTTGATGAAGCTTTTCTTTTGCTTTTATTCCCCCTATCTTGAGGTTTTTTTGGTGTTGCAGCAACGCGTTCTTGTTGTTTTTGAATCCGGGCAGCCGCGAGTTGCGCAGCCTTCGCCTCCCGCTCCTTTGCTCGTACCTCCCGTGCCAACTGTCGGGCTTCTTTTGCTTCTGCTGCAATCTTTTTTTATATGCAGTAGCAGCAGCTTTGATCTCTTTTTGCTCTTGTTTTCGGAGTTTTTCTGCCTTGGCTTCTTGGCGTTTTGCGTGTTCACGAGCCCGAGCTTCTTGTACTGATCGAGGACTCCGCACAACCGCCAAACTTTGATACTCTTGGTGCTGCTGAAGATCTAGAACTGAATTATGCTTTTTCTTCTGTTTTTTGGCATTTATTTCACTGCGTAACTCCTCGTTTTCATAGTGGAGCAGCGCATTTCTGACCTGAAGTGAATGGAGTGCCTGTTTTAGCTCTTTGGCTTCAACTTTTGACTTATCTGGGACAGCAGCGTCGTATAACTTGGACAGCTGTCTCCAAGTATTCCCATCTCCATACTCTCTAACTTCTGTATCTGTATCCCGTTGTGGTGTTGAGATTTTAAAGCGTTGGAGTACAACGTCTGGATTGAGCAGATGAACTCCAGTAGCTGCAAAGCTGCTTGTAATATTCTCAAAGGTGAA
Source organism: Bipolaris sorokiniana ND90Pr (assembly GCF_000338995.1). Lineage (NCBI taxonomy): Eukaryota > Fungi > Ascomycota > Dothideomycetes > Pleosporales > Pleosporaceae > Bipolaris > Bipolaris sorokiniana. The sequence continues at coordinate 403,296 of NW_006911897.1, read as the reverse complement.
CGTCGATGTATATGCCGCCCAAAATAAGCTTATAAAGTCACTTTTTTGCACGCTCAATAACCCCTGACAGCGGCGGAGGAACTCGGATAGTTCATTCGAGTAAGCTGTCGACAGAGGAGAATACAACACCACGTCGAGTGGCTGAAGACTGTGAGTCGCAATGGGGGGGAAAGATCGCAATCAGAATTCGATGGGAGTCGCAGTAATCGATAAAGGATGGAGTAACGTGACTTCCATGGCCGTCGAGCAGAAGAAGTCTGTAGTCTCGTTTTGCTTTCCCCTTTGTCTTCCGGTCAAACACCTGTTCAACCCAAGCCTTTGCCAGCTCGTTATTACTCCAGCCAGACTCAGTTGTAGAGCAAAAAACCTGGTGTTTATCCACGTCCAAGTGCTGTATCCATCGCTCGCGAAGACCGACATTTCCTTCAAAGATAATCGTAGGATCAATCCAGCTCCCATCAGCACAAACACAAGCCAAAATTGTTATCCACTCCCTACTACCATCTTGTAAGACTGCTGTAACTTTCTTTTGGCTCCAAAGTTGTTTTGAAAACATTCTTTTGGACCTTTCTGCAACACCAAGAAAGAACCTCTTCTCATCCATATTATAGATATCATGCGGCTCCACGTTATACTGAGCAATCTTAGCACGAAGGAGTTCGAAATACGATCGGTAACTATCAATATTATCAGCTTAGTGACGCTCCTAATCAATCCCAGTCACAAATTTAGTAGTAAGCTGATCGCGGTGGCGACGAAGAAATCGGGAAATCCAGCTATCCGAGGGCTCCCATTCTGCAATAACTGACACGTAGTTTTTTATTATAGATCTAGTAGGTGGAAGAGCACGCTCAGTTAAGTCCTGTATATATTTTATAAGCTCGGATTCTTGTGGTGGACTGAGTAGTTGGCGTTGGTGTGTCGCGTCGTCACGCGACTGAGTTTTGTTTTGGTGTCTCCGCGCCAAAGTATTGCGGTCAACACCAAATATTTTTGCAGCTTCACGATATGAAATTTGTCCTTCTGGACCTTGCGAATCGATTGCTGCAATTGCTTTTGAAATAGAATCCATAGTGGTGGAGTTATGTGATGTTGAAGAGAATGGATTACTATGCTACTTTTGGTGGGGTGGCTCATTGTCTGACCATGCTCACGCACTGACCATGCCCGATAAAGCTTTGCGATAGCTTAATACTATTGAACGTATCTATAAGCTGTGCCTATGCTAAATCAATATTTTAAAACCCAATTCGATTGCGCGGTCGTCGTGCTGACATAGTGTAGATGATCGTAGAATTGGTTGTAGGAGCAAGCGCCTAGCTCGGATGACCAGTGTGGACATGGTGAAGCTACGACCTCATTGGTCAATAGCTGAGCTGTGCTTGGTATATGGTGGGCATGCGGCATGGGACGTCATGTGTTTTACCAAATGTGGACACTCAAAAAGCGCATCCTTCGATATCACAGTGAAGTCACAAGCCAAATCTGTATGACCTCAAAAATGGACCTACCAGGGCCTGGAGCCAGTCAGCGTTGACAGTTAAACGCTGCGATGCTACTTTAAGGAGGTAAGCGCCACCGATACACTAAGACTCCCAACATGCAGGGTAGTAAAACACAATTTACTTTGAGACTAATATACCTAAGAGCAGAAACCAGACTAAAGTTACCAGTATAAGAGAAATTAACGAATATTGGTAGCCCAGAACGGAAAATTTGACGGACATGTTGACAAACAGCACAGTTACATAGTGGTCAGTATTTCCGCTTGTCAAGCAATTGACAAATCGCGGGAGATCGGGGTTTAATTACTCGCTGGAGAGATTCTACATTATTTTTTTGTTTTTTGGTGTGGTAAAAGGTTCCCTCGGCACAAGGCGGATGCACCCTTGCTTAAGCGAATTTTTTTAGCGCTTGTTCGGTTTCGCTGCCACAACTGCAACAACGCCAAAAGTTTCTAACGCTGTTGTAACACTATACCTATGTCAGATACTGGCAGCAGAAGCAGCAGATTTTGGGTGTGGAAAGGAGCACCCGGATTCTGTGTACAGCTAATCAGAGCTCGTCGCCAAGACTACCACAGCCCAAACTGGAATAATAGGGGACTCACGCCATAAAAAAGTCATATATATGACTGCCAACGGGCGCGCGGGGGTGCCTCTGGGAGAACAACAGAACAGTAAAATCTAATTATCACAAACAATTATCACCGTCTACTGTCCTTGACAACCTATTACAATCTGACAAATAGAATAAGATCAATCTGGACAGAACACAGCACGATAGCACTAAAGACAATATATAAATACCTTAGCCTAAGAATAGATACTAAGTTGCGCTAGAAAGAACATATAAAGGTAACTAGATAAAGGGTAACTAAAACAGTAAACACCCTCCCTACCTAAGCTATCTTGGGGATTCTGATTAGGAAGTGGGTTTGCTAGATCTGCGAATGATCTACAAAGGCACAGCGCTTCCACAGATAATGTACGTCTGCTCTATCTGGTACAATGCCAACACAAGATGAGGAACTTACATATAGAAATCAGTAGGCATCCTACAGGGCATACAACCTATGTCAATATATCATTGGTGCCTTCGCCACTCCTCTTCGTCATGTTGGCGGCGCTTTCCTCTCGTATTTCCTTCATGAACTCAATGTTTTCCTGGTGTAAGCCCTCGTACGCCTCAAAAAAGATCAGTCTCCCTGCCACTAAATCGTCTTTCCCATCTTTGAGATTTCTTTCCCAAGCAACGGGCTTCTTAACAGGTTCATCCAAAGCCTTCAAATACTGGATCGTAGCGTCGATCAACGACTTATCAAAACCTCCGGCTTTGATCCGGTCTGGGCTACCATGCGCAGGAAAGATTTTCTTGATAGGCAACTGCGCCATACGCTCCAACTCCTATAGTTGAGTTATGAGATCCTCTGGCTCGGAAAGATACGTCACGGTGTCCTCGAGCATATCCCCAGCAAGAACCAAGCCTGCATCCGGGAGGAAGAGGAGTGTAGAATCCGCGGTGTGAATGTTGAAATTTTGCAGTTCGACTACGATATCGCGGACTCGGAGCGACAAGCTCTTCTCATATGTCTCCGTGGGGAACACAACGTCGATGCTGGGTCCTCCGCCCTCATTCGGGTTTCTTAACTTCTCAGCATTCTGCCTCATTCTCTCTTGCGTGCTTTTGTGTGCAACAATCTTCGTATCCCGCAAAGCAGAAGCCCCAGCGATGTGATCGGCATGGAAATGGCTATATACTGTTGTCACACTCTTTGCGCCTAAACTTCGTACATGGGTGAGCATGTGCGCCCCGTGAGCAGGCGTCAGATCTGCGTCGAAGAGAATGGCGGAGTCCCCGCTGACGATGCTGTAGGTAGCCACGCCCAAGACCAAGGTCTGATCATACCAACTTGAGGAGCGCCAGGGGCACGTGCGCCCTTCATAATAGGCATAGATTGCTGTTATTCCCATGGGGCAGAAGGTACGAAGCGTTGGTAGATCACTAAATGTGTCCGGTTCCGCCATAGTTTCGGGGTGAGAAGGAATATGGAGGAAGATGGAGATGGCGCAGCTCTTTACGAAGTCTGGCCAATTAGACGGAGTCGTGGGGTTTGAAAACTTTGTAGCAAGATGCTAACAATATTGGAAAATCAAATGATTTCTAGACCCACCTTCGTGACAGTCTCGGACGAATTGAAGTGACTAGCTCTACGCCTTATATACAGGGAAAATGTGATGGACAACTGCGGATCTGATTTGTCTGTCCAGTAGCATCGTAATCCTCGAGGATGGGATTTTCCTCAAGAAAGTGATGAAATGGGCGTTTGCCGTATAGCCTTGGATGTCATGATGCCTTTATACGCTCATGGAATTTACTTGGCTGAGAGTAAGCCTGGAGGATCTTTTGTAGACAAGCGCAAGCGGTCGTTGGTGAGAAGAGTGTTTGCAACTCCAACCGCGGCTTGTAGTCCGGCAGAGCGCTTTACCAATATATCAGCCATAGAATTTTCTATTCAAGTGAAGATGATGTCTTCGAGCTAGCCATATCTATGGGTAACCGTGCGGAACAATAAACAAAAAGTGTCTGCAGGAGGGTGATCTGAGTTCTGAATCGGAAGACAGACTGGAAATGCCGTAGACTCTACATTGAGCATTGATTTCGGCGCCGTTGTTCAGTAGGAACTCAGTTATTTTACATAGCGCATACTTGGTAGCGTATGTCTTGAACTTAGGGGCGTACTTGTACAGCACATAAAAGTTCCCTCTTGTGGGCAAGAAACACACGGAACGAGTGAGCCATGTGAGCTTTAATATGAATTGCATGCTCGCTAAGATATTTAGCGGTATTTAAGGTGTTCATGGTGGTAAAGCCTTCTCTCAAATTCCTCGCCAGTATTGAACGGACCACTTGTGAATGTGCTCAACGATAGGTATGTCAGACAAATCTCAGCGATGCACAAGTGCGCACTCGGGCTCAGCCACGATGCAGAACATTTAAAGTATTTTTGAGTGGTATAGTGTACTAGGCGAATGATGTCGCTGTCTTGGACGATGACAAGTCCAGCGTAGACAGTTAGCACGTCAGCTACATGAGTTATGTTTTCTACATCGACCTCTGCTTCGCCGGTTTCAACCGCAAGGGCGCAGCATGTACAACCATTACCTACGAGGAAACCTCAGCTGGCAGTCAAAGACTGCCTGAGCAAGTTCTGCAAGTGACCTCGGGAGGTTTACCCAGTGCTGTTCCAAAAGCTTCAGTCGGCGTCCTGAAAGTCCAGGTCAAACGAAAAATCTTCTTCAATCGCAGTTGCTTCGACCAGCATATCTGGAGCCACCGGGACATTCTCAGCTCTGCGCATAGCTGGGTCGACGAGAGGTTCCAAGCCTGCGTGGTACGTGGCTAGTTCAAGCGAGAGCTTAGAGAGAATTTCTGGCTTGTTATGACTGTGACCCGCAGGAGTCTCGTGGGTGCTCCGGGAGATTGCGTATTGTGCAAGATGGGTTAGGAAACATTCGGGCGCATTTTAAAAAGGCAGAACAGTTCAGCGCGCGTAAAAAAATAGAGTAGATAGCTCCTCATCGAATACAAACTCTTGTATGCCTCGCGATTGCTCCCCGGAGCGCAGCCCTTTACAAGTATTAATTATTGTTTTTTCTTCTCTCTTAGTTTTCCAAATTTATACACTCTCATGTCTTCCCTTATCAGTGTTGGAACCGTTTTTGTAGCACTGATCCTTGTACTATAATATAGACTTTATTCTTTTTTCTTTCTATATCTTATACCGCCCCCTTTGTCCCCTCTATCAGGTTCGCAAAAATGATATTCAATTCAAGTCAATATCCAAGTCAATATCTGGGGTGTCCCGCACGGACCCAAAGCCAATATTTATTGAACATTGTCTATTGTAATATATCTAGGCGGGCCAGCTCGCGGATTTCATCGGTTATGTTAGAGCATGAAGATGTCTGAAAAATCTTCTACGCGCATAATTACTATAAATTCTAGTAAACTACAAGTTACTGTCCGAGGTGAGGAATAAACTGCTGCCACACAGTGGTCTTATAGCAGCTTGATGGCAGGGAACGCATGGCCGCAAAGTCTCCCACAACTATGTAGAGTCGCGCTAAGAGATGCGTGAAACAAAGGAGCTGCATTAGTATAGCCGTAAGAACAGGAAGGGAAAACCGAGGATTCTGACTAGTAGTATTATTTCTTATCCAGTCCCAGATCGTGCGAGGCCTTGGTCGTAGTCCTTCAGTCGTTCGAGACTTATCTTTGCGCCTGCCAAAGGGGATCATGCTAGGGCTGTGATCTGTTTCCGCAATATCTGGCTCCTTTCTGGCCGCCAAGCTATTCCGGAGATAGGGCCATATTCTAAATGTCATTTCTGTCACAACAGCACAACCAACCAAAGTTCCAAGAGCAGTTAAAGACGCCACTCTCCAAAGTAGCTGTTCTCTTTGCGATGGTAGGCTCAAGTGCCAACCTGCAACAAATATAGCACAAAACCCAAAGTAATAAATAGCACCTAGGTTAAAAAACCAAGTCGGAGTCTCAGCGCTGCTGAAGTTCGAAAATCGATCAATTGGGCGTACGCGAGTTCCAGCAGGTACTCCAAGTCCTCGAACTGCAGCTCTAAAATGAGCCCAATAAATCATCCAGAACCATTCCCTGCGATCAAGGAAGTCCAATGGAGTGTGACCATACGGTTCGCGTGCAGCATCACCCCCAGTCAATAGTATTTCTGCCATGCTTGCATTGGTGGTGAGTATTTCGGGTACGCTCACATCAGCGGGTTTATGCCACCAGAAGAACATAGTCGGCAAGCTTGCGTATATGAATGCCACAGTAGTCAATTCGAGAGCTGTTGGACTAAGATTTTGGGCAATTCGTGTGAAAAAATTGGCTAGAAACCAGACAGTCTGGATAACCATCAGAAATCGAGTCAAATTATCGGCTTTGTTCCGATCCAAGATCCGCCCTGTTAGAGCCGGAGGAATCGCGACGTATTCGTGTTGAATTAACCAGAGGAGTTGTTTTGCGGATATAGGAAAGGGAACCCAGTCGCGAGTTTGTAAAACAAAGCCGCCCATTTCTGCGAAAAAGGCATGCTGAGGCGACCATTCACCGATATTAGCGGCCTTAAAGTCTTTAACAGATTGTCTTGCAGCGAAGTATTGGCCACTGGCGGCCACCGTGACGACCTCTGGTGTGAACAGAGTTAGGACGAAGATCATTGCTTTACGTCGTAATTTTGTCCCATTCGTGTCGTAACGACCTGGTACGTTGAGGCAGAGCATCGACCAGCAGCACAAGAAAATAGTGCTCGTGCAGCTCCAGAGGATATCCATGGTCCCTCTTTCGCGAGGCGATGGAGTCCAGCCTTGCCGGAGCTCTTGCTCTCCATGAGCCATGTGCAGGCTCGACGTGTTCGTAGACCCGAGCTTTAACAAAGGCTGTGAATTCACATAGGCACATAGACTCAACGTTAGGAAGGCTAGTTGAGGAAGCATTGTGAAGTGGTGGTGTGATGGGCGGCCATAGATTGGTAAGTGGTACTGATGAAGTCTTTATGGACGGGGACTCTGTAATAATCTAAGGAATAGATCAACTTACGCGCAAGAGATAAAGCTTTTGGTGAACCTAATACTTCTGCATAAGCTGCATAAACTCGAGAATGTACCCCGAAATGTAAGTCTGCCTTACAAGAAGATTTCTGAAACACCTTGACATAACGTACACGAGCATGTAGACGCAGACTCGTTCATATCCTTGGCCCCATCTGAGCCAATTGAACAACACCGGGTAAATCCATTACCCCACCCCAAGAGCCTTTTTTGTAATTCAGGGGAATGTCACATGCATAGTAGAGTCAGTGCTCTGCCAGATGCTGGATCCTGGCGCTAAGGTGGCCAACATGAAAGCAGAGTTGCTGTGGGGCAAATACGAGTGTGGCGCTGCCGAGCTGGTATGGCGGCCCTTGCACTGCATAGCATATGTGGATGATGTTCTGCCCCGCAATCTCAAATGCGAGAGCCGAATGCAGCCGCATCGTTGCCTAATCATACATCAGCATGTCCGCATCCAACCTTCAAGGAGAGCGGTGATAGCTGACCCTCTGAGCGTAGCAGACTTTGTAGCCGGTCTGGTCAGTCTCGCTATTCAGCTATCGCAACTGAGCTTCCAGTACGTCTCGAGCGTAACAGGATCTTCCAAAGGATGGAGCTCGTACATTCAGGAATTGTCAACCCTCACCTCAGTTCTGTTGAAGCTCTAACAAACGAGCGACTATGGCGGCACGCAAGACCTACCTCATGTCCTGCAAACATCAGGAGTCTCTATAGCCACTATACGGGAATGTCACAAGGAGCTAGACAGTCTAAAGAAGACGTTATCGGCCATTCTCGGAGCTCGAAACTGAAAAGAAATTTCTGATCTTGCATCAATACAGCAGCTTGTTTGAAGCCTCACTCATTGCCGAAAATCTGAGCATTTCTCTCGAAAGCTGCCTGCATCTAAAAGGTGAAAAAGATGTTTGAGATCTCAACGAGATGCTTGAATGGTACAAGCCGAAGTACTAAGCATTGCCACTGTCTCCAGAAGTTGTTCTGGAAGCAATGTGCTCTGGAACCTGGTCAGCTCTCTTGAGCTCAGCGACGTACGTGAGCTGGAGAGACGCAGTCGCCCCGACCACACAGGGACCCCTCTGGATTAATGGCGCACCTGGAGCAGGCAAGACTGTTCTGGCCGCGGCCATCGTGGACGATATATCGCGTCAGAGAGACACGACAGTGGTCCACAACTTCTTCAGAGGCGACTGTGAAGAGACCATACTGGAAGTCTTCCGGCATGTTGTCTACCAGATTCTGCCACGGCCAAAAGCAGCTTCTCAGGTCGCAGTCCGTATGTACAAGAAGAAAGAGGCCCGCAATGCCTCCGTTCTCTCGAAAGATCTTATCGACATCATCTGAGACATTTTGGCCAACTACAGCTATTTCTACATCGTACTCGATGGGTTGGACGAGTCTCCGCAGAACTTTAAGCTGCTGAAGCGTCTTCCACAACTCGTAGCAAAAGGTGTCAAGATCGTTGTTCCAAGTCGCGGACTCCCCACCATTGCGGCACATACCTACTACAAACCTGCACAAGTCTATGCGGCTCTTCGGTTAAACTACTACCTACAGATGGATACTGCATCGAACAACTTTGTTTTTATTCATATTAGCTAGCGTAAAATGTAATAGTTATACTACTCTTGTGAGACGCGCCCGCGCGTCTCTAGAAGGTTAAATCAATTAAATCCTTCTCTTTACAAACTATCAATATACTATTCTTCATAGTCTGTTAGTTATAGTTTTATTAGAGTTTTCTAATATGATAGCTATTACTTCTCTACGAAAGTGTATTCCTCTATAACTATTTGTGGCACGCGTAGGTGCGGTAAATCGATCTGTATTGTTGTAAGGGGCTGCACTCCGTGAAGCAAACGCTAGATATACAAGAGGTTGTATTCAATAGAGAGCTATGTAACGGTGTTACAGCGCCGCCAGGAACCAGAACGGTTACCTACGCAGTCCGGACGCTGTCCACTGCTCCACCCCAATACAAGAAGACAACCGCAGAAGGAGATCCCAGACCAGGCCCAGGCCGGTACCGGACCGGGCATGATTAAGAAAAATACTGGGTGATACCTGTAGCTAGTTCTGTAGATTTTTGATATCCTTTCGTACAAGGCCTATAGGTGTCTATTCGAATCAAGGCTCGTTCATTGTCCCACGCACTCCCATATGCCTCTGAGTGACACTACTGCCGATGCTGATCCGAGTAGTCTTGCGTGAGCCGTTATAATTAGAAATAAACAATATTTAGGAAAACAAGTCGCACAGTTTTCTTAGTGTTCACAGGCCAAACAAAACACGATTCCCGGCGGGAATTTGCAGTCCTAATGTATACAATTAGATGTAACAGGGCAAATGTAATCCAATTTACGTACGGTAGTGCAAGTACGGCCGCTAGAAAGGTGCTTTGCTGAATGGAAAAAGGCGCTACGCAGCTGGTGTGACATAAGGCTTGAAGAGTGTCGAAATCACAGGTTGCGCCACATGCGCCTTTACCTTCTGTTCTCTATACAATTTGAAACATTTACGACCCTAAGGCGAGTGCGGTTCGGTCATACTCCCAGCTAGCGTTACTGAGATGTTTGTCCACTTCAGTTGAGTCCATGTATTGCAAAATCGCCTTCCGCTAACCCCAAATGTCAGCCTTGCTGCGCCACGCTCTGAGCTGTGCAATCAGCCTCGCCTACCCCTCAGCTGAACTTCGTACCCTCCCTTAGTATATTGGCACCCATCAATTCACAGTACCTTGCACTGTCTCGCTTTTGGATTTAATCCTTTGATAACTCACTGCCCCTGTTTCGTTGTATGCGTGCTAATTCCGAGAGCCGGGATTCACCTTGACAGAAAAGCGCTCGTCTCTTCTTTACGCTGCTGCCTTGAGCCTCAAGAGCGTATTTTACCACCCGCCGAATCCATCCCTCATGCGTCTTCTCAAATCCAGGACCGACGACAGCTTCAGCCCGACATGGTTTGCACCGAGTAGTACCCCCAACTATGTTACTCTTTCCCATCGATGGGAAGGGGATGATCAAGAGATTACTCTCCAAGACCTGAAGGATGGCTCAGCAAAAGGCAAACTCGGCTACAGCAAGGTTCGATTTTGTGCAAATCAGGCCAAGAATGACGGCCTAGAGTACATCTGGGTTGGCAGCTGTTGCATTGATAAATCTAATAATTCAGAGCTCGCTGAGGCTATTATCTCAATGTTTCGATGGTATCGAAATGCGGCCAAGTGTTATGTCTACCTTGGAGACGTGCCATCAAAGCATAACTCATGGTTATCAGACTTTGAGAAGAGCCAGTGGTCCAAGCGCGGGTAGACTTTGCAAGAGCTAATCGCGCCCAGTAACGTCGAATTCTATGCCAAAGATGGACAGCTGCTCGGCACCAAATTTACATTGCAGGATCATATTCATAACATCACAGGCATAGAAAGGTCGGTACTGCAAGGCGACAACATGAGCACTTTCAGCATCAAGTAACGACTATCATGGACCAACTCTCGCCAAACGACGCGCGAAGAAGATCTGGCCTATTTTTTTTTTAGGAATATTCAGAATCAACATGGTGCCATTGTATGGGGAAGGCACCGAAAGCACGATGGCCAGACTTAAGAGGGAGATATCTGCACTAGATCTGATAGTTTTCAACAACGGGCTAAGATCACGACCTGGCTATCTGCTGCTACTCCAGACCATGTTCACAAGTCAATTCAGCAGGAGAAGAGTACTTGTGAATGGATCTCCGAGGACAGTGATTGGTAGGTATGGACCTCGCCCAATGCTTCAACTTTGCTGTGGAAGCACGGCGAGCGTAGGTGCTTCTGTCACTTGTGATCTTGACCTCTTGCTGATAGGTACAGCTGGCGTCGGAAGAACTGCCCTAGAGTATGTTTTCGATTCCGAACCCGCTCAAACTCCTGGCATGCCTAAGTCTGCTGCCATTGATAAGATCAGCTCGACGACTGCGTCTACTGCTACCTTGGCGTATTTTTATTGTAATGCTGGTGACATTGAGCAGCACAAAGCCGAAGCTATTACCGCCTCTTTAAAGAAATAGCTATTGTTGAATTTGACTCAATCAGTTCCGGATGCTGTTCAAGAAATGTATGAGAAAGCACGAGAGTCTAATAGTGATAAATATAGACCTCACGTCAAGACCCTTTGTGGAACTCTGCAGCACTTGCAGTCTTGTTATCGGGCTGTAATATATGTAATAGTTGGCTTGGACGAGTGTTCTGCAGATCAACATAAACTACTGCTAGACGTGTTTCTGCCGCTTCTGCAGCGCGATATACCTTTACTGAAATTCCTCCTGACCAGCCGCTATAAGAATGACATAGCTGCTAGGCTTGGTCACTATCCACAAATAGTTGTTGACGTTTCGAAAAACTCGGCCGACATACGAAGCTTTGTCCAGTCTCAACTATCACAAGCTCTTAAAGCTAAAAGACTATTGCGAAGTCAAGTATCAAATGAGCCTTTCTTGGAGATCAGGGATCGGCTGAGCCAAGATGCTTGCGGCATGTTAGTCTCGTTAAAATACAACTGCAGCACAAATTAACAACCCGCGTTTTTGTGGGCGAAGCTCCAGATCCAAACACTCTGTAGTGCTTCATCGGAGCGGCGCATTCGCCACATGCTCGCCAATTATCCCAGGCAGCTTGACAAACAATATGATCGGATGCTCTTCCTGGCGCAGGACCAGGAAGCTGATGCAGTTGCCTTCGCTATGGATATATTGCTTTGGACTGCTTTCTCATCCTGACCCTGCACACTAAAGGAGCTTGGGACTGTTGTAACAGCCGCTGACCACATCACTGGGTTCAATACTGATGAACTGGATACGGATTTTGTGGTAGCTATATCCCATGAATTCTTGCAAGTTAATACCTCGAATGACGGCGTGGTCTTGCTCCACACTAGCGCAAGACAATACTTGACCAAATGGTTCGGGAGTACAAAAGGTCATGGGGATCTTGCGTAGCAATGTGCTCAGTAAGAAAGTCATCCATACCCGCATGATGCTGTTAACATGGCGAAAGCTACCCGTCTTCGTGTGGCTTTGATTGGCAAGTGGAGCAACTGCTCACACATTATGTAGATCCCGAGCACTTCGAAGAGCCAACTCTACCATCTGAAAAAAGAAGTGAAGCATCTATAGAACTTTGGACTATTGTTGAAAAGATGTGGGCACGTTCACTGAGGTTCCAAGTTTTGGTTGACACCTATCCGTTTTTTGCCTACGCTGGAAACTATTGGCTACAACATGCTGACCTTGGGATTGAGCATTTCAATCTATCGGCATTCCCCTGGATACTGAATGAGAACTCCAGCGTATTCGCATCCTGGAGGTCTATGAGCAGCATAGAAGGTGGCCTCGTTCCCAAAAGGCTAGGAGATCTAGGAATGATGCAACTCGAAGGCCAGATGCTCACACACCAATCTCCTGACATTGTAGGTGTCTCAGCGCACCTTGGTTTGTCTAAGCTACTCTTCAAACTCCTTAAAGATTTTTCAGAACGAAACCACAAACATCGTGCATTGACTGCCGCAGCTTATGCAGGAATGGTCGAGAGAGTAACCACCTTGCTCTGTGAGAAGGATGTTTTGACTCCTAGACCCTTCCGCGCGCTTATGATGGTAGCGCCTTCAATTCATGTCTATATTGTCTCTTTATTGCTCGACGCTGTCAGAAGAGCAGGACACGGTGTTGATGATGGCAGGTTTAGCGATTGTATTATGATAGCTACCATTGGAGCCTGGCTCTCACCTACCTCAGACATGATCAAAGCAGTTTACGAAATATGCAGAAATCAGAACAACTAACGTTACAGCATCGATATGATCAAGATAGCCGTAAAAATGGCGACAAATGTACGGAATCCGATCCGAGACGACATGTGGGACGACGTAGCTGCCTTGGACGAGGCATACGGAGGCCAACAATGGTCACCATTAATGATTGCTTTATTACATGGCAATGAACACACTGTTCCAACTCTGTTAAAGGAGGAGTCATGTAATGCCAACGACATCCAGTATGCTCTAGCAACAGCTTCAATTCTCCGTCACCAAGCTTTTGCCAAAGCCTTCATCCAGCGCACCGAAGAGGCTTCAATAAGGGTTTCAAAGACCACAGCTCTTGCTTTTGCCCATAGCCAATCATGATAAAGCCATGGTGGAGTTGCTCATCACTCGTGACTCTCTGCGAGATCTTGCTATACTAGCTGAGGGAATGAGCAGTTCCAGGTGGGAGACTACAGTTGGTGCCGCTGCCGCGATTGGACATGTGCCCACCATGAAGTGTTTATTATCGCACAATTTTAACCTCCGCATACGGGACACTGATGGGAAAACACTGTTATATCACGCTGTCTGATATGGTCATGAGGATATGATACAGTTTTTGCTTGACAACACCTCACCCAAAGATCTGAGAATCAAGGATGCAGAAGGCAAAACCCCCTTGGATGTCGCAGAAGCTCGTGAATTCAACGGAATCGCAGCAAATTTTCGCACAGCACTAAGAAATGCTACAGGCACAAAGGAAAAATTGGTAGTGGGAGAAGAGAATGGAAGTCCGATGGAATCCAATAAGAGATAAGGGATATGAGGATAGGGCTGAAAAGCAGTTTGCAAGTTATGGAGACCGGAAAGAGTAGGTATGCATTGGAGTCGCGTCCACTGTCTCACACCTTATCTGGCAGATGTCAGTGACAGGCTTGCTCTAGCCACAGATGCCATAGCCGCAAGATCTGGAAATGGTCAGAAATCGGATGCAAATTTAATATTACATAAGATTCATCAGAGCTAGTCGTGCTACCCAGCATCCTTTCATAATCAGATTCGAGGTACCGTCCTATGAACATTGAAATATATGTACATAGGTAAAAGCTATAACAACTTCAAAATTGAAATCTTGGATTTTGTTAGCTCAATACGTAGAGCGACGTAAGGCGATTCTAATCCACTCCTTCTTTTTCTTTAGCAGTTCCGGTTGTGATATTATTGAAGAAAGAAAGGGGTACTTAGTGTTATGGATCAGGAAGCTTGGAACAAGTATGCATCAATCTATCACACAGGAGAAAGAAGGAGAGAAAGGCTATTGCTACAAAGTGTCCATCTTGAATATCTACTACTCGTACGTACCACCCGGCCAGTGGTTACATGATCGTCTTTATTATGTAGTTCTCTGGTATAGCTAACTAGGCAAAGGAGCGGGGCCGGCAGTGGCAGAGGTTGGATTGAAGCTTAAGGGTAGTAGAGAAAAATAGATGTCGAGCCGGGAATTGCGGAGCATGTATTTTGCCAATAGGCTGATCATAACGGTGGGCCATCAGGAAACAGTTTGATCTAAAGCGCTCTGCAGGCTTTTCCCTGGCAGGGCTGTTGGGAATGATAGTAGGTGTTGCTGCATGGGTCTGCGATGCTTACATAAGGCCGCCGACCCTTTCTTTGATGACACACAGGCGCGCCGTCCGATGTCGTGGATTCCGACGCTCACGGGAGGCCGTGCACCTATACGATAGTACCCCACATCCCCGACGTTTTGCAGCACGTAAGCTTGTTCAGCAAACTGCTCTTGTTGAATGCCTGCTCGCTCATGTCCTCCGCATTTTTCCGACTTAGGTACAGCGGCATGGCAGAGTCCGTGCATACGGTAGGCTTGCACGGCCACATGGAATTGTAATGGGCCCTGCATATTGCATTCACCAAAAAGCATGTGACGCGGCTTCGACGATTTTCTTTAGCAGGTTCTCAGCTTGATAATGAGGCTAGCAAGAGGCGGAGGCTGAATAGAGCGATAGGATGCAAACGCGACCGGGCTGTACAGTGAGCAGCAAACGACTTACAGCATAGATACGGTTGTTGGTTATTATTATTATTATTCCATTATAGTCCTGTATTAGCCGTTGGCTATGTAGGACTTTGGCCAAAGGCCGTTCTATCTAACTAGTTACAATTTGGTACGTTGTGCTGCATTGCGTGACTATGGTGCTTCGGCCTTTGTCTAGTTAAGCTAGTACTAGCTTTCTAGACGCCTGGTGCTAAAGAGCAGTTTGGTAACAGGGAGAGATATAGAGCAGCTAGGCTGCCTTCTAGCGAGCTCTCTTAGGGGATGGGAAATAGTGCTAGTAAAATCAGATTCGTTCTTCTTTGTTTTTTTCCTTCTTTTCTTCTTGTTTTTCTTATTTTTCTTCTTTCTAGCCTTCTTGGCCTAGGTGCCACTTTCTTATTCCTACTCTCGTGCTAGTGATAAAAGCTAGAGTAGCTTCTATACCGCTCGTAGTATAGAGTAAGAGTAGTAGTTTAAGTACTTTCTAGCCTAGAGTCTTTTTAAGCTTATTTCTCTCTACGCTATAGAAACCGCAGTATAGAAGTAGATACTCTGCTATTTATGGTCTTCCGCATTTACAGCGTTCTGTTTCTCTTCTTTTTACTCTCTTTAGATAGGCATTAAAGTATCCGTGCCCTATCTTAAGAGAATAGAAAGAGCTTAAAATCTCTCTTTTAGTGCCTCTTAGGATTACTAGTTAGTTTTTAAGCTTAAGGTTAAAGATAGCTCTATAGCTAGTCTTCTTTTCTTTTATTTTCTCCCTATACTTTCTCTATTCTTCTGCTTAGCTAGCTCTTTAGAGAAGCTTAATCTTAGTGCCTATAAAGACTAGGCTTATTTTTAATTCTTTTAGTGTTTATTTTATAGCTTCCTTTACTAAGAAACCTACTTTTTCGTTTCCTTCTATATCTGTGTGGCCTGGCGCCCATTTTAAGAAGATCTTTACTTTTTTATTTAGAATAGCTTTAGTAGCTTTTTAGCACCAAATTACTTACTGCTAGCTAGGCTTATCTAATAGGCTCTAGAGTCTATAGATAGCAGCTTAGTTATTAGCGTAAACGTAGATATTTTAGTATTTTTAAGCTATTTTAGCCGCGTATTTAAAGGCTATTATAATGTCTTTAAGCTCTCCGTTATAGATAAGTTAGTTCTCGCCTATATTCTTTGTCTTTAGATAGATTTCTTCTTAGTTTAGGTTATAGACTGCTACGCCTACTCCTATTCTATCTTCGTCTTTAGTTTTAGAGGCGTCTGAGTAGATTACTATAGAGTTATTCTCTATTATTTAGATATAATCTTTGTGCGCGGCTACCTCTTCTTCTTTTAGTTTCTTTAATATAGAGATATTATAGTTGAGAGAGTCCTATAGTCTAAACCAATATAGGACGATTTCTTCTATCTCTATAGTAGATAGGATAGAGCTTGTGATAGCCTGTAGTTATCTAGGTTTCTTTAGCTGTTTTAATTATGAAAGGTTTGTTTTTTATAGCCTTATAATAGCTTTTATAATTAGATAGGTTTAGGCTAGTTATATAGCTTATAGAGCGTATTTTTAGTTCGTTTAGCTTAGCCGTACGGCTGGTGACGGCAAGCTAGCTTTGATACTTATTGAGATAGCTAGAGCTGTTTTGAATACTCCTAGTACCTTTCTGCAAGCCGCGTTATATAGCGGCTGAAGCTAATCTTTAATAAAGCTCTGGTTACGCCAATAGATTAGCGACCTATAATCTGCAGTGCTTATAACGCATACTAGATATAGTTGTCTAATAGTAAAGAGAGATAGACTGTAGTCTATATTCGCTAATCTCTCTAGTCTATTAAAAGCTGTTTTTACTTAGCTAGCTCGAATAGCTACGTGTTCTCTAAAGGATAGCTTGTTGTCGAGGTATACTTCTAGCCACTTTATTATATCTTTGTAGTAGATTTTCTCCTTACTAGAGAGCTCTAGAGGTATTTCTTTTCTTTCTTTCTTCTTTATAAAGTAGATAAGCTCTGTTTTCGCTATATTAAACTTAATCGCTAGTTCTTTTCCTTTAGCAACTAGTTTCTTAACCTCCTGTTGTAGTATCTTAACGTTTTTCTTAATGGACGTTAACGAGGTTGTAATGGAGATGTCGTCGATATAGGAGAGCTGAAATCCATCTATTTAGTGGAATAGATCTCTAATGTAGATTAGAAAGAAGATTAGAGATACTAGGCTGCCTTATAGAATGCCTGCGTTAATCTCGCTAAACTCTTCTATTTGGCCGTTAAAGGCGAGCCTTAGAGATCTATTAGATAGAAAGGTTTTAGCCTAGATAATTAGGCTGATAGGCAGGCCTAGCCTTTTTAGTGTATTTAGGAACTGGTTGTGGGAAACGTAGTTAAACGCTCCTTTAACATCTAGAAAGACTGTTAATGTAGTGTAGCCTTATTATTTTTGGTGCTGGATTTAATCTACGAGGAGGAGAGCCGCGTCAATAGCTGATTTCTTTAGTCTACCTCCTATCTGGGAGTTGTGTAGAATGCTTATAGTCTTAGCTAGGTAGCTAAGTCTTTTAGCTATTATCCGTTCTATTACTTTACTTAGGCAGCTTAGAAGAGTAATTACTCTATAGGCCTTTAGGATAGAATAATCGGGTTTAGATGGCTTCTTTAGAATAGCTCCTATAGCTCTTCTCTAGCACGTTAGATGGTATCTATAGTTAAATAGTAGAGAGTAAGCTTTAAAGAACGTGTTTAGTTAAGCTTAGTAGGCAGCTGTGATAATTTCCTATAATAAAGCGTCTAGGCCTAGTATGCTACTTTTTACTTTATTAGAACACGCATATTCTAGTTCGGTTATTAATAGCGCTGGCCACTCCTACTCTTTCTCTTAGTAGTTATTGAAGCTTAGTGGTACTATACTTAGAGGCGGAGGAAATAGTGCTTTTTAGAAGGCTTTACACTTTCCTTTAAATAAGGTTTCTAGCGTCTCTCCTTAAATAGGAGAGATTCTTTTTACTCTCTTTTTCTTTGTATAGTCTATAGCTTTAAAGATAGATTATAGGTCTTCTTTTTCTAGAAAGTTATTCTAGTGCTCTCTTTTAGCTTTCTTAATTGCCGTTTAGTAGGTGTTTCGTGCTAGAAAGAAGTCTCTTTTAAGGAGATAGGCTTTCTCTATAGAGGTAGCTTAAAGTTATTACGCGAATATCCTTTGGCAGTGAGATACGTTTCTTCGTAGCTTAGTTAACTTCTAGCTCCACTAGAGCTTTACTTTTAGCCCTAGCTTTAGTTATGGAATAGCTTTATCTATAGCTTATTAGATTACTAGAGTAATAGCTTCTCTAATTGCGTCTAGCTGCAGCTTAAGCTCGTTATCTTAGCTTAGGAGTAGGTTTCTTAAATCTGCTTTTCTTAGTTGGTTAATCTAATCTAGGCCTTATAGAGCTTAGTTACTCTGTATAGCTTTATCTAGCTCTTCTCTAAATAAGTCCTAGTCTGCTCTTTTCGTATTATATCTTATTTAGCTAGTAGGGTTACTAACTAGGTTCTTTATTGTTTGGATTGAGAAGAGTATTCCGTAGTAATTAGATCCGATTTCTATCGTAGTTTGCCAGTCTTTAACTTTGTCTTCTAGATCTAGTGTAGCGATAGATAGATCTAGCGTTGTTTCTCTAGATAGATGGGGTCTAAAGAAGGTGGCTGTTCCTGGCGTATTAAGAAGGCTAAGGTGTTGGTCTTCTATCTAATCTGCTAGTTATTGGCCGCCTTAGCTAGTATTACTACTGCCTAGGTCCTACCAAGGGTGGTGCTTATTAGCGTCTATTAGTAGAAGAGTTAATATTGGTAGCTAGGTGTTTACAAGTATTCTTTGAAAGGTTTTTATATTTTCTTAGTTTTTTTAGTTATATACGTTGTAGATATTAAACTTTAAGCGTCCTTCTTATATCGTGATAGCAATAGCGTCAGGGTCAGCTATCTCCTTTAGCTAGCTTACCTCTGCTGTTAGAGATCTAGATATATAGAATAGAGCTCTTAGGCGGAGGTTTGGGTCTACTTTTAGAAAGATTTAGTAGAAGCTTTGGTGAGCTATTAACCTTAGGGCTTCGTAGTTATTACTGCTAGAAGGAGTAATCCACAGCTCTTAGATTGCAATAATATTAACTCTTTACTTAATTACTAGTTATAGTATTAACTCTGTAGCGTGTATACTTTTGTTTAGATTTATTTATAGTACTTTAAAATTTTCTATTATTATTTAATAGATAGAAGCACCTCGTAGTCTTTGCTATTAGCAAAATAGGGTTATTTATAGTTTTTATATTTTAGGAGTGTATAGTTATAGGCCTTTCTCTTCGCTTTATAAATACTACATTTATGCTAAGTAGTTAGGTAGTTTTCTACACAAAACTAGTAGCTAGCTAGGCTTTTGCACCTGCTAAAGTTGTGTCCGAATCCTTAGCACTTACTATATTAAGTAGTAGGTAGGATTTAGCAGTATTTCTTAACGCAGAGTAATTGGCCGAGAATTATTATTCTATTGCTAATCTTCTTCACTTCTTCTTTAGATTTAAAAGCAATAACAATAGAGCTTATTTACTTATCTTTCTAGCTTCTAGATAGCTAGTAGGGGTTCCCTATAATATTTTAGTTCTTATTATACGTTAGAATCTCTATATAGAGTAGCTAAAGACTTTTAGCTCTATTAAATATTATAGGCACTCTATGTACTATAAGTTTAGTCTAGAACTCTAGCAGCTAGGCTTTCTTAATTAGCAGCTAGTTTTGCTAAGTATTAATTTGCTTTAGTAGGAATTCTTCTAAGTATCCTTCGGTAGTTGTAAGGATAAGGTTATTTCTTTTACTTATTACTACTGTTACAAGCAACAAGAAGGATTCTCTCCTTGACGAGTGACGAGATGGCTGAAGGCCTAGGGACGTCCACGTCAGAAGGTAATGATCATCGCGGGGCGAAGATCACGTGATTGACATCACGCCAAGACAACCATCAGGCGCTAGTATGTGATGGCAGCAATCCTCTGATGGCAGCCGTCAGGACATCAGGCCAAGGAAAGGAAAAGTCGCGATGGCAGTGATGGCAGGACTGGAAGCAATGAGGATATAAGGATGGATGGATTTCATTATTACTCTCGTTGTGGTCAACTCAGATTGTACTTTCTTACTAGTATCTTTACTTAACAAGATTGTCACAAGTTAGTCTATCAAATAGATTAGTCTTGTCAAAAACCCTCCTTAAGCACGCCAACTCCACTGCATCGCCAGACAAGCCTCACGGAACACTAACGTAATACTCACCTGCCTTAGTGCGGACCAGGATAGAGAAGTATAGACCCATACCCCGTGTAACAACTACCTATTAGATAACTGGGCTAACAATACCTACCTTCTAGAAGGCTTAGTTAATCTTATTTCTTACTAGTAGAGAGCTAGTTATTTAGCCCTCTTCTAGTGTGACTAGCGTTTAGTAGTAAGATACTGGCTTTCTAGCTAGTTATATTTATTTATTTCTTAGCTAGACTATTATCTAGGCCTAGTTTAAGTTATTTACTGTAATTGCAGCGTAGGAGGTTTAGGCTAGTTTTTAGGCTAGTTAGCCTACTAGTTAAGCTTTATTAGAGGCTATACTAGTAGCTTATTTTAGTGTTTTTATTGCTTATTAAGAGGCGTTTGCGAGGGTCGCTGAGTAGTAAGCTAGTTTAGTAGATAGCTTTTCTATAATTTAGTTAGCTACTCTACCAGTTTCAGTATAGTCTCTAAAGACGTCTAGTAGCTCTAGTAGCTTATTTTGGGCTACGTGGGATTCTTCTATTATAGAGGCTTAAAGGATTAGATCTCTAGCCTAATAGATTGCCTGTTTAGAGTTCTTAGCGATTAGTTTTAGGCTAGAGGTATTCTAGTATAGATTTCTACCTCTATAGGTATTCTCTAGTGTAAAGTTAGCGTATTATTTATTTAGTAGTAGTATTAGTATTTCGAATATACTTAGTGTTAGTTAGTTTTAGGTAGGGGTGGCTGGAGCTAACTCTAAGTCTATTTCTCCATTAATTTAGGCCTCTAGTAGGCTCTTCTATCTGTTTTCTTAAGTATTTACCACAATAGTATCACTATCTAGCGGTATTTTATTACTAAGCTCTTTTCTTAGTAAGCAGCTAGATGGTCTGTGTGTTTTTGTTTTCGTGAGTGAGACGTGTTTAGATTAGCTACTTTACTAGCTTCTGGATCTATAGCGCGTAGGCTGCACGAGTTGGCTCTAGTTGTAATTGATTCCTTAGGATGGATTTGTATATATTTCGCTAAAATTACACCTATTCTGAAAAACTCGAAGTTGGTGTGTACGGTTGTTGGTTTGTAGTATGACATACTGCAAGTTTCGTCCTCTAAAAACAAAGGTATTTCTGAGGCGGTGCTGGCCCCCTAGCGATTTGCGCCATTCATCTCTTCTTTCACTTAGTTATGGGGATGACGAATAACCTTTGCCAAGCTGTAAATGGTGACTGGTGAGCCGTTGTCCGCGCCCCCGTTGCCACCCTCCGCCTTCTGTTGGCGGCTACTTTCTCGACGCAGGACACTCTCGAATCCGATTCGCCCACGGCTATGGCACACCCCACCCCGACCTCAACACTTTCTTCCTTCCAGGCTATCACGATGTTCTTTTGCAACGCAACGAAGTTCTTCCCTCTAGCTCCCACGTTAGCTGACTTGCTCCGCGTGACACTGTTCTAAAGAATCATCTAGGCCAATTCGCTCACTAGTAATTCTGTGGATTTAGTCCACCCTACTTGGCATCCAAAGCGAGTGGGGTAGGTAATTTTGTATGGATTGCCCAGAGTAGATGGCTCACACTTCTGTCTCTATGGGGTTCATCACCCTTGTCTTTTCTAAGCTTATAAACAGTCGACTGCCTCCCGTAGGTTTCCTTTGCACTATCGACGAAGACTTTTTGTGCTCAACAAGCATCATAACTTCGCTTTCCAATATACTCCGCACTCCGAGCATTGCCCTTCTCAAACAAAAGGCCCTTGAACATACGATACCATCTCTAGGATGAAGCATTTCTTCACCAATCTCTTCAACAAGATCTTCAGCCGCGGCGAGCGTGACCAGTCCCAGGATGTTTCTGGTGCCTCTAGAAACGATGCTATCGGTCCCAGAGTTCTCCATGACGGCTCCTTTGATACATCTGTCGGGGTAGATGTTGTCTTTATCCACGGCCTTCGAGGTTCTCGTGTTCAGACTTGGTCAGCCGGAGAGTATTTCTGGCCAAAGGACTTCCTATCAGAGGACCTGGAGAATGCAAGAATCATCACCTGGGGGTACGACGCAAACGTAGCTAATGGTTTCAGCTATGCAAGCAGGGAGAGTATACGTGGTCATGCTGAGACGCTGCTTCGTGATCTATACAGAATCCGACGCTCGACTGTAAGACCCTGACATTCACTTTTACTTCCCACAGTACTGAACACGCATTCTAGACACGGCCAATCATCTTTGTCTGTCATAGCCTCGGAGGCTTGGTTTGCAAGGAGGCTCTGATCATAGCTGCCGCGTATGATAAGCACCAACGCCACCCTAACCTTGCCGCTACCTATGCCAACACTAGAGGAGTAATTTTCCTCGGAACACCACATCGCGGAAGCGAAACGGCGGCTCTAGGACAAGTGCTTGCCAAGATTGCCGTCCTTCATCAGCCGAATATACAGCTGCTTGAGTCCCTTCAAGTGGATTCTCACACTCTAGAGAGGCAGCGTGAAGAATTCATTACCATCTCTAGGAGTCTCTCTATCGTGTGTGTGAGAGAGGAATTACCAACACGTATCGGCATGGTAATACCCCTGCAATCAATAACAGTTGTTCTTCGCTAAGATTCTTTAACAGATTGTGTCAGAGGCATCAGCATCCTATGATGGCTTTGAAATTGAGAGGGGAGCCATTCCTGCTGATCATGTCAATATGGTCAAATTTAGGAGCAAGGAGGATATAGGTTATGAAAGGGTTCTGTCTTGGATTCAAGAGATGCAGGGCTAGAGCCTCATGTGATAATGTTTAGTTGGGAACCAAGTCCCTACCTTGAGATGCGCTGCAACCTGTAGAGAATGGCCACGCTAATAGAGTAATTTTATGTTCAAAGTATAATAGTAGATATTTAATACATACTATGAAATTACTAAGTTTCAGCACTAAGAGAGTCGATTACATGGAGGCTGGCGTATAGCGCCAAGGTCCATCACGAAAAGATCACAATCTCTGAAAGATTTATCATATGTTGATCCTTGAAAAAAGAGAGATATTTTTTGATTGAGATGAAGAATGACAATGTTTTCAACCCGTACCCACCGAATGTTGCCACGAAGTGTTGTGACTTTCCTTTTGTGCTGTCTTGCAGAGAGTAACGTGACTTGGTGGCTGAGCGGGGTCTGCCTAGAGCTGAAAACTAACATCAGTCACGGGTAATTGCACAGCCCCGTAAACAACAACAGTATAAGTAGTTGAATGCCTTGAAACAGGTGTAAGTGGAAGCTCAAAATGCCGGACAGCATCTCTTTGAAACCTGAAGTCCAAATCTACGTACCGTAAGTAGGACTACATGCGCTGGATGCTGCAAGCTGCGTCTGGAGAAACTGAATCTGTTTAGATATGTGCATATGGAGAAACATATCAACAAAACGTCCGATGGCCTCGTTGTGCTCGAGAGAGATCAGAAGAGTACGAATGCCCATACTGGTTGCTTGGTCGCTTTGAGTTGTGGCGCAAGTATCTGGTTATGCGGTACTGGGCTTGGCACCATCGGGTTGGCGATGCAAGAACGAAGTCACAACAACCTGTTAAGATACTTGCAAGATGTATGTCTACTACATATTTTTTTTCCTGTAATTTGCTTACGAGACAGATTGTGGCTGGTCCAATACAGCAGTCGTCCAGCGCTGCCTTGGCTGGAAGCATAGCCTTGTGTAGCGTTGGGTATGTGACAGCATGTATAATAGCTTATCATCGGAATCCAAGTTTTGTCGCATTCACGACTGCATTTTGCATCGCTGCAGTCTTTTTCGAAGGCTTGTGGAATGGGCTCCGTGTGAGCCTCATGGAAAGGCTCGCAGTTGTGATGCCGTTAGCAATCAACATCGGTGTTACATTGGCATTGAATCGTCGAAGAACCCCAAAGTCTCGGGGTTTACGGATAGTTGGCGACAGTGCATAGCAAGTCTTAAGATACGATTCTTTTTCTATTCATGGGAACTGTTCGAGCGATCCGGACGTGGGTCGATTCACCGGGTTTGGTTGGTGACTAGGCATTCTTTAGCAGATGCAAACGAATATCATTATCGCAGATTGCAGTATCCTAATTTAATTTTGATGAAAGATCCAAAAGCGCTCGTATCTGAGGCGGTTAACGAAGATGATTTGGATATAAAATAAAATTGACCATCATATGTTGCATGGGGATGAAGATGATCCGCCCAATAAGTTTGCGCACTGAAGCAGGTCACTAGGGTGTGGGGGAGGGGGAGCATGGGGGGAATCCCAGCGCGGGTGCGGCCCGTGCCCTGAATACTTACCATCCCATCGTCATTCGGTCGGTATGTAGGATCTCCGCAATTAGGCCCAATCCGCCTTTCTTCTCAAAAACGCATCTATATCTTCCAGAACTCTTAGGCGACAGCAACTAGGTATAGTTTGGAGCGATTCGCGCCATAGTCAGTGTAAGTCAATTATCATGGACATTACCACGCACCAATTCACCCTCCACACATCTGCACAGAAGCGACTGACAGACTCCTCGTACATAGCACCTGCTGTTGCTGCCCACCTAGGCGCAAGTAGAGCTTACTTTATTCTTGAATGTACACGCTGCTACATCAAGTGCTATGCGTCCCTCAAGAAGCCTGCGTCCAGGCCAAGGAAGTCAGGCACGGGAATCTGGTCGTGGAAGGGGCGCGTCCTCCCATAATCAGACTACGTCACGAAACTACCGCAACGAACGAGATTACCAAAACCTCGATACGCTACCGCCCCCAGCGCACTGGCTGCAACCTACACCGGCGATAGTTCAGTACAACTTTCACCACCATCTGCCAATAGGAGGAACAAGTCAGGTTGTGCAGACGCATTCAAGCACAGGATATATTGTGGGCGATGTGTTTGTACCGATATCAAGCACCATAACTACGACTGTATCCACTGAGTCGCATATGGAATACGGGTCACCACTGGAGGCGTACAGTCCAGCAAGTGAACCACCAGAACCTTTGCCATCCCATTTGGACAGCCATTATTTCGACAATGTCGGCTCACAATTCGCTGCTGAGGGCACTCCATCGCTAGCCGCAAGCGATGGATCAGGCGACTATACTGGTATACAGGACGACCGCAGCCCATATCCTCCTGTCATGGACGTTGCTAATGACGGCAGAGCTGGAGGCTTCGACCCAGCTAGAATGCCAGACCTGAACAAAGGAGGTGAGGTTGACTCCGACCGAACCGATTTGTTGCCATCGGACCCCTCCAGGGCTTATTTGGAATCATTTCCTGATGAAGCCTGGCTTCGCCCAATTCCGCTACGCATACGGCGTGCTTCTACATTCCCGCTGTTGGGCCAGTATGGGGATGCTACTGAGAATCTGGTAAGCCATTCTGCATCTTTCCATGTCTTTTTGGGGTTCTTTTGGCTAACAATTCTTTAGGCGGATAACCTAGAAACACTGCAAGTAACGACTGGTTGAAGTCGTCATGATTCCTACATTTCTATCCATCCAGGCATCGGAGAGTCATGTCGTGTGAGGCATTGGCGTTGGCATTGGCTTTGGCATTGGCGTTGGGAATATAACCTTGGAGATTGACGATGGATATACGCGGCATACTTGCAGCAAGATTTCACGCTGTACATTAGACAGGTGCTCATATGGGGAAATCACTGCTTCGGGTCCTGGTAATGAGAGACCATGGTTCTGCCCCCAGACGATACAATTCAAAAGACGAGTGACAACTATGACACATACTGGGGAAAGAAGGAGGTCTAGAGTTCGAGTGCTTGTATTTAAGAACCAACAGTAACGGATAGACACTCCATGCAGAACATCTATCCCTTAATGGGCTAAGAACTCTAAGGGCTATATACAACAGCCGTATAATGAAACACCGAAGCGCTGGGTGGAAGACTACCACATGGCTAAAGCGGGCACAAGAGAGCCAGGTGGCGCAACAACATGGCCGCCAGAAGAGCGTCGAAACATCGGGTGGATCGATACTCGAGAAAGGAATGAGAACGCCTAAGCGCTGGGTTACCTGATGCAAGATAACAATAGCAGCGATGAACCGCTGAGTGATGACCACGAAGTGGAACGCCGAAGCGCTGGGTGGCATGTGATTAAAACGAAATCCAAACAAAAGCAAGCCACACCCGGAACGCTTCCGAGGTGGGCTATACAACTCCAGTCTTTATATTCTTGATGGGTATCATATCGTAGTCGTCTTGGGGTATCATGAATGCGGTGTGATGAATGTGCGGCGGTCGTAGAGCGGGTGCAACGTGCAACATCGTGAGAGTCGAGAAGTAAGAGGGCATACGTGTAGTCGGAGGATGGGGATGTTGGACGTTGCGCGGCGACCGGTAGAGACGATGAATGATCTAACCGTTGTTGCCGGGTTGGGCGTCCAAGTTCGCGAGTTGGTGCGCCCCTTCAAGGCCGAGCTCAGGGTCGTGCGCGTCGTCTTGAGGTTGCTGCTGCGGTGGAGGCTGAGGGGGTAGAGTTTCGTACCCCCAAAAGCCATTCCAGGTTTTGCGCAGCAATCCGGACTCGACACTGTTGGCTACTTCTTCGATACCAGCGCGGACGATGATGGCTAGGTCCACGACCAGCGGGCCCCACACGAACCAGTCGAACAGGTCAAGACCTGCCCAGATCATGGACCCTGTCATGAGAAGTGCAAGGACGAGGGAGAACACCGACCAACTGCAGGCAACATTAGACATGGTTCATAGATTGGTACCTATGTCATTAGGTGAACGGCTTACTATGGATGTTCTTTGGCATAGTGCCATGTCATGCTAATGTAGACGACCGTGCAAGCGACGTACACTGTGCTCGTGCTGGTACTGGTCAGTTGAGGATCCAAGAAGAGTTGGGGAACCTCACGACATACATACATAATGTTCAGAGCCCAAAGTGGAAAGCCATTTATGTGGTTAAAGGGGTGTTCTTTATATCGAGCCGCAACGTTAAGGAAGAAGTTCCAGAGACCAATCAGGACCATGAAGAAGAACACAACAAGTCTGATTGAACGGGGTGTGCTAGGCTCCATGATGTACTTGTTTTGGGCAGGAGTGAGGAGGTCGCGTTGTAGATGTGGCGTGTTTGCGGTGGTGTTTGAGTGGGATGAGATGGGCCGACGACGGGCGACGCCGATGGGTGAGGTTAATGCGAGGAGGAGAAAGATGCTGCCAGGCAAGGTAGCGGTTGTGAGCTCAGTGCGAGCCCACAGCCAAGTTGAGGACTGCAAGAAGCAAATAACAGTTGTCCAAGGTGTGTGCGATGGTTTGTGTTGTAGAGGGTGGGCTGCGCGGGAGGCCTTTTAAAGTAGCTGTGCAACTTTGAGCCGCAAGGAGGAGCTCACTTGTGCTAGCAAATGACTGTACTAACAACCCCGCCGAAACATCCGCCCCTAAACACTCACAAGCAATGCTATTAATCCCTGTTGCCAAGGGCCGGGAAAAAGAATCGCCTAAGGCAACACTGTGCTAGCCAAGGTCGTGCTCACCGATTTCCTTCCTTGAACCACTTCAATTACCACAGTTGTTGCAAGGAGATTTCTCACGCATTGTTCTCCAACCCCGTGCAGGAACTTTACAAGAGCGGAACGAAGCTGGCACTTGGACAGCCACACGCTGCGCCAAGGTCTCCAAATTTGCACAGCCTCAACATAGCCCCGTTTGCGTTTGGTGATAATTTACTTAAAGGCAACGCATATCTGATATTCGGAATGCTTTTGCAATATACGCTCCTTAGGTAGGTGGACTGACAGCGGTAATGAGAGCAGCTAGAGAGGTGGTGCTGACAATCATAGCTCGACTTCGGCGTCATGGGGAAGCGTGTTTTAAACAACGATACCAATCGGCGATACTCTTCCCACAGGCGGCCCCGGCTGCTGGGATTCGCTATGGGGACGGCAATGTGGGTATCGAGCGCTGCAACAAGCACTTCGATTCTTGCATTGCAACCCCACCCAACCGGGAACGATGTTCTCAGGAGATGGCAAAGCGTAAGCCCACCTTCCTTCCTCATCCAGTGGCTTGCAATAACGCTGATGTTAGCGGAAGTTTATTAGTCAACAAGTGAAAAACATACCAGACTCGGTACTCTTCACTGGCATCGCACTCTGCTCGGCACTCTATGCTGCTTCTTGCATGCACGTTTACCACACAGCCCCAAGGTCCGTGTCGATTACGTTGACAGCGTGTATTCTCTTAGTCTTTTTGGAAACAGTTTGGAATGGCCTTAATGTGACACCTGTAGAAAGGCTAGCTGTTGTTTTGCCGAGCCTGGTCAACATTGGACTTAGTTGGATACTTGTTCATCAATCGAGAGAACTACCCAAAATTGTTCTGGAAGGGCTCGAACCAGAGGTGTGACAGAAATAGCTACAGCGCACCTTGCTCTCCCCAGTCTTCTCCACTCTTAGTCCATGCGGGCATACTAGTGGAGACAGAGCTGAGAAGAACCCAAACTCCCTGCACCATATACGTTATCAATAGATATATAACCCAGTTGTTTTAAACCTCTTTTCTCGGCGTGAAGCAAGCAACAAGCATGGTCGAGTTTTGAATGACATTGGCTGCATGCGCGAGTTGCCTGATGAGCTTCATAGTCTGTGGCGCTGATCGCGGGGTCGGAGCTAGCTGAATTGCAAGAAGCCTGGGCGGGCTGTTACTTGTTCTCCCTCAGTCCATTTCGCCAACTGTAAGCACCTACCAGAGCTTTCTGAAATCAGAACAGACCTCGACCATCTAACTCTTCCTCGTGTTTTCAGGTATTGTGCTTGGGTCTTCGATACGCGAACTTTGGTGACAGGATGTCACGAAGAGCTATGTTGATGTCGTTGAGCGCAGGCGTGATGGAGGTTGACTTTCAATCGGCTAGTGAAGCTTGTACGAGTAGGCCCTAACCAGAATGTCTCTTTAAGTCGCTAATATTACTGATAAGCTGTCGTTGACGACGAAACGAGCGACCAACCTCTTCCGCCAACCGCTATCGCATCTCAGCCCACATCGAGGATGAACCAGGGCTCGTCGTCTGAGCCCTCCCCGCGCGATGAGAGGCGTAGGGTGTTTTTCCGCAAGTACCTCGATCCAAATAACAGAAATCGGACGCGGCCAAATAACGCGAGGGATACAAGCGGAGTGCAGAAAAGTGCTCATGAGCAACGCACCCAGTCCAATAGGCTGAGTGAGAACACAAGGAGCAATCCGGAAGGCCGTACTTCGCATGCTCGAATCATTCCCAGTCCTCACTATCCTCCAGTGCCAACTACTCAGATCTATAACGTCCACTACCATTACCAGGTACCACCATACTACGTTGATCTTGACCCATGCGCACCTGTCCACTTCCAACGAGTTATTCCCAACCAGTTGCAAGATTTGAGACCAATACCCCATACTAGCGCTCGGCCTATCATCGCTCATGGTGCTCACGAGCAAGCCGTAGGCTCGCAGGGCCGACCGCAATCGCAAATACAAGCACAGCAACAAGCCCTTGAAATAGCTTCCGCTGCAGCACAGCAGCAAGGCTTGAACTTCATTTCACGGCCGATTGCTAGCTCTGATCATGGCCACTT
Organism: Bipolaris sorokiniana ND90Pr; assembly: GCF_000338995.1. Taxonomy (NCBI): domain Eukaryota; kingdom Fungi; phylum Ascomycota; class Dothideomycetes; order Pleosporales; family Pleosporaceae; genus Bipolaris; species Bipolaris sorokiniana. Next base: position 373,525 of record NW_006911897.1, on the reverse strand, counting down.
CCCTCATGTGGGTGTCGCCATCACACCTCCCTCGAGCGCCAACGCTGAGCCGAGACCGATCACGCGAACGCAAACCATGCCAGCTCGGACGACCCTATAGCTCAGCAGATCTTATTTAGTTTTACCATGGTCCATATAAATGTATTTTTCTCAAACCCCGCGGTTTCCCAAATACTAACTCTTTTGATAGATTGCCACGAATGTCGTCAGTCGATCCGTGTTACACGTTTACTCGATTCCATTTCTTTTAGGCGTTGCAGGCGTTCCAGTTGTCGATACATCTTTGGTATCCGATATAAACCGGTCCTCGTGTAGATTGGATCACTGGCACAAGATCGGACAGAAGAGGGAGATGATAGGTATAGGCGATATGAGGGAAGACGTTGACATTTTCTTCTAGTGTGCGGGTGAGGACGGACGGAGGTTAAGTGGAGTTCAGGCCGTGTCTCGGCATTGGCGCCGATCAATAAAATTGCGCTACCAATCTCGGAGAATTGCTTATGCAAGTGAGCATGATTCGTCACGGATGTTGATAGCCGTTATTGTGTAACAATGAACCCAGTCTATATTACACAACGCAAGGCTGCAACATGCGCTAATAGCCCTTCGATCACAGCGGAGACTACTATGTTATGTCGTGTAGGCTGTGGTCGCTCCTATATCGAATTTTTTTTCAGTAGACTTTGGGCTCCCAAGCAACATGTTTTAGTGGCAATCAGACAAGAGAGAGCGGGCTCTCTTGCTCGCTCTGTATGTGGTCGACGCATCGTGGAAAGAGCAGTTCTCTGATATTAGAGAAATCGCCGCAAATGTGGTGGTGCCTACCTGATATAGCTTAGCGTAGATACTACACAGTGGTCCGGATCTCTGGAAGATCCAAACAATCAATCTTACATCCCGCCTCTACACCCATCAACCTGTGGAGTAGGAAGGCGCACGATAATCTTCCTGCTGGATGGCAGCTGCGAAAATCTCGATATGCAGGTTGCCGCAAGCCCACTGCGCAATCTTTTTCGCAGTTTCATTGTTCCTGGCAACCCATCGACTTCCGGCCGGAGCTCAGCTTATATAGCCTGTCTTCGGTGATGTTGCTGTGTATGTTGTCTAGAATACACCTGGTTACACTTGAGTATTTCAAGATATGGCCCTTGATAACATCGCTAGATGTGACCACCACAACTTTTCAGTTCGCGACGTGGCGGCCAATTGCAGTGGGATCGCGATACGAATGATCCATGTCACCTCGTTTAGGCATCGAGTTGCGGCGTAGCCACGATATATACCTGCTGTTGGGTATTCCGTTCTGAAATACCAAGCACGGCTGCTGGCGTCGAAATCCCCACGAGGGTAAGTCCCGATAGTAGCCATGTTGATCATGCCATCTTTCTCTACAAATCTATCCCCAAGAAATCGAAACTCGGCTGGACATTTGCCTGTGTAAAGGATAAGATGATTCTCAGGTAACGTGGGGACCGGTTCGACAAAGGTGCAAGTGGTTTACAGATAGAAACCGCTAGCACTTATGCCACTGTGGGCCATGCCGGATGATGCATGAGTCTGGAAACCAGGTGATTAAGAAGATTGAGCCTCGTTGCCACCGAAAAGATTTTCCATCTTAGGTCGCTTTTTCTGTCTCTTGGCCAAGAGTGCACTTTCCGCAGATTTCTTGATTTTCTCGTCAATGAATAGAACATGATTAAACCTCATTCGCAGCGTATCGAAAGCCTAATAAAAAGGAGTTTCCGTCTCACATACCTCCCAAAATCCTAGATTGAGGACGGCGGCGATGGTGTCTGCTGTAAGTCCAACGCTGGTGTACGCATCCGCGACTGGCAGATATTCAAACCTAGTATTCAGTTGCGTGAGACGTCCCCGAATGAACGAAAGCAATTCAGCTTCTTCATCCTCTTAATCATTAATCTAAGCTGACTTCAGATTGTCGAAGATACGTTGTGCTGTATCTCTATCCAGGCCGGTGAACTCGAGTGCTTCGACGCTTACTGGGGAAGCGGGGTACACCAAGTCGGGCAAAGCAACCAAGGATGGCGAGAGATAGCTCGAGCTTATCTTGCACTTGGACGGGCCAATTCATTCTACAAGTTTGTGCTCATGAAGCGCCTCATATCCCTCCTGGTTGGGTTTTCCAGACATCTTGCGGGTCGAAGTTGAGTGGGATGTGTTCAAGGGGAGCGCAGTACTAGCTTCACCCTGTAAGGGAGTGTCAGGCTACCAGGATGAAAACCAAAACTTACTCCTAGATTTTGATAACCATTTTAGAATTAAACCCCATTTTTCCTTCTGTGTTCCGATTTGCAGGAAGGATTTTCTAAGTTTTAGTGCCGAAGAAGCTCTCTTAATTTCTCCTTGACTGACTACTGCACCATTCGAGGAAAAAAGATACTGTATCTAGCCACTTCAGATAGCCCTTCTTAGCCAATATTACAAGTATCAATAAGGATGGATGAATAGCGATTGGAGGGGGGAGGCCATGTTTTATAGTGTCGAAGGTGAGTCACGAGCGGAAAGTATGGTTATGGCCTCCGCCAAACATGGTTATGTCCTGCGCAAAAACGCAGGGGCACTTCGCATTACCACTACGTGATAGCTAACCAAATAAGGAGCTTAATCTGGGGCGAAGTGAACCAGAAATTTTAGCAAAATAATGCGTATCATCGTACTAGGGGACTGGTATTTTCGACAAGATGGGATTGATGACGCGCTTGGCACTCTGCAAGACATTGAATGATTACTTGCGTGTCTGCCTGAAAAAGTTATAGAATAGCGTAAGGTACATATTAGAGTGTTAGATTTTATTAATTAGTGCTGCAGAAAATAGATAACACTCTAATTGCCAGATTAGAATGGATCTTAGGATCTTCTCACTGAGTGCATCTCAAAGACTGAAGCTATATCAGTCTGAGAAGAAGTATACCAGAATCAAGTAAGGAGCGCTATAATTAGTTAAAGTTTCAGATGTGCTTAAAGTTCAGAGATGCTTGGAGTCCATAGGGTAGCGGGCTCGCTTATCTGAAATATTACGCGTACACTTACGTGGGGATTCGCGGTGAAGAGCACAGCCCCCCACTTCAGATATTCGACTTCATAAGTTCGAAAAAATGGAAATTATCAGCTCTGGGTACCGTTATCGAAAGCCTTTCTCGCATTCACGGATGCAGCACTACTTCCGATAACAGAAATGCCATTCGACTTCGATGCGTATGATAAGAAGTGCTCTCAGATGTCACCGGAGGAACTACACCTTGAATGGAATCACTATACACGTCTTATCAGCGGTGCGGCAGCTTCAGCTACTCTCGGTGGATCAGCACTGGTGTTTACTGGGGGTGTTAGTATAATTGGAGTTGCCATTGGGTCCGCAGGCTTTTACAATGCTCGAAAGAAGCGTCAAATCCTTAAACGACATCTTGACCGAGAACATCGTACGAATCGTAAGCGAGACATAGTGGGATCGGCGGCCTTCAACGGTGCTGTGGGACTGACGACACTTGGTTTGGGGACTCTGGGCGCTGAGAAAGTACTGGAGCTGGGTATTGAAAACGGGGTTTTTGGACGCGCAGCTGAAACGGGGGTCAAGGTTGCAACCGGAGTGGTGGTGAACGGAGTCAACACGGCTGCCGATGACAGATATCATACACATAAGAAAAAGAGAGAAGCAAAACGCGCCTGTCTAGCTGTCGAGAGAAAACACGAAGACGGACAGAAGAAGCGCAGTACAAGAGTGCTCGGTTCAATCAATCAACGTTGACTGGGAGTGGAGATTTTAGCTATGAATATGTATTGCCCATACATACCATAGGTTCAAGCATAGGAGTTGAGCACCAATCTAGGTTAGAAGGTAATGATTATCCCGGTGCGAGGATCATCTAACTTGCTATCCCGCCAAAGGAGGGATGGACACGCTATTATTATACATCCTCTGGAAGGATATATCGAAATGATGGAAGGGACAGTATAACTAAAAGTAATGAAGATACATAGATGGAAAGATTTTGTCATCACTCTTGTAGTGGTAACTCTCAAAAAGCACTTTCTTACAAGTTCTTCACTCCATAAGATGGTCGATGTTAGTCTATAGCCGTGTCATGCATAGGTATGGTAAATCAATCTGGGTATTGCCTCTGTGATTTAATATCTTCAATTTTCCCTGGTGTGCAACAGAGTTGTATGCCAGGGGTGTTAGGCCAAGTTTTACTGTTCGATAGGGCCGATATGATGTCATTGATATCATAAACCTAGCCTAACACTACCGCATGGACAGAAAGCAATCTATTTATCCCCTTCTTTCGTATTCCGTATAAGTAGAGGCACTAAAAACTTTAAGATTTTATAGGATATAGTAACGATATAAAGAAGTCTTCTTATGAATGAAGCTACGTATGTAGTAGTGTGAGCGTAGAGTTAGTATCTCGCAACTATATATAAGAGTGATTAATAGAGAGGTAAGCCATCTATTGAAGAGCCTATATCTGCGTACAGATTGGAGATACATACTCTCTCTCCTTAGCTTGAGTATCGCTAGGGCGAGCAGCCCAATAGTAGTGTCTTGGCGCCGCGTCCAGGCACAGCCTATGTGAACTGAATCCGGGTGCCGGCTCTTCCGGCACCCGGATCCTGTGATCGTACTCGATTATTGCATTACAACTACAGCGGCAACAGGGGTGTACCACCCTTACAGGAAAAATGATAGCTATACTTTACACATCAATGACAATGGTATATTGCAGAGACAGAGAATACGCAAAAGTTTTGGTACAAAACCGCGCAACTATGGATGCAACCCACTAAGTTATTGGTCAAGCCAAATCCTTCATACTAAATGACGGGACTACCAGTGGCAGTTTAAGGGCGTGCGTGCTCAAAGAGCTAGGTTATCTATTTTGGTAATCACTCTTACGCTAAGGAGAAGCATTGATTGGAAAGAAAACTCGAATCAACTGTGGGCCAAGGGAGAGTCTACATAAGAATAGAGCCGCTTTGCTGTGATTGATCGATTGATCGATCTTGCCCTACGTACTTACTTAATTTTAGTCATAATCTCCACAGCTATGTCTGGCTGGGAAGCTTGGCGAATAGCCAACACGTGGCATGCAGGAGCTTAGTACCAGAAGCCGATTGCGCATGTCAGCGTACATTCGTTGGGAAACAAATTTCAATCAACATTGTAAATAAGCTGGGAAAACAACGAGAAGTTAGCGGGATCTTTCAAATACGCCTAAGAGAGAATAACGGGATACGGCTGTTGTGCGGACGGTTTCGCGATGTAGACGCGTCGGAGATGACATCCTTGCCAACTGAGCTACGTAGCTGCGCCACTGAAGAGACACGCAAGAAACACGACGGAGCAAAACGAACACTACCATAGGCTATTACTACAGCCAGATCTATTGGCCGACGACTCCGGGACTATCTAGATCGAAAGCAGCCAACCCATCCCTCGAACTAGGAAGAGCAATGCCGCCAAAAAGGATGTACTTCCCGCGTTGACTAAGGTTATCTAGTAGCAGGAAGAAACAATCCAGAACCTTGAACGCAAAACAAGAGAGGTCAGAAAGGAATAGCAAGCTATCACTAATTATAATGTTGAAAGTTTTAATAGGGTTACTAACCACCTCGTGGCAACAGCATCCTCTAGTGCGCATATCCAGGCCTCGGTTGCACCCGCAAGCGCGCCTGCGGAACTAAGCGCCACACCTAGAACGCTAGCAAATCAGCAGCACACTAACAGTGTTAACGAGTCTTGATACCAAGGCTATCGATTATGCATAAAGTCACTACATATAGATTCGAATCTCTTGTCATGACACCTAGACTCCAAACCAGATAAGATGAACCTTAGCTTCAGATTTATTGCATTATTTGCACTGATTAATAGCCTTGACAAGAAGCTGGGCTTCATAGTTGAGAATGAGAGCATAATACCATGCTTGACAACTTTACAGGCAAAGCTGTTAAGTATGGTAAACGCCCCACCAAACTTTCACATTCTGTTGGGGGCCACAATCCACTATTCCACTGGCTCCGACCCTTCCTTGCCATGCGAACCTTGCAATAGCATCGCGGGTAAGATCTCTAACATCCTCATTTCCGATGGTTGTGATGACGTTGTTCACAGTCCTAGCGCCGAATTCGCAAGTTCCCCAGCTTGCAATTCGTTTCTGCTGGGGTTCCACAAACTTTAAAATATCAATCAGCGAAGTCTTTTAATTTGATTAGAATCTAGAGAAGCTTACCCAAGAACCATCGCCAGCAATCCTATCAAAAAGCGTTTGACAGTCGGCAATCCAAGGAGAACCACCAGAACTGTTGTTGATAAAGGTCGTAGCTCCGCAATAGTTGAGTCTCTTCTCAAGCATAGATCGTGGAGCTGGGCTTGTGGGTGCAGCAACAGCAGAGGCGGCCAAAGAGGCAACAATGACAGGAGTTGAGAAACGCATGTTGAAAGTTCGGGTAGTTGCTCACTCAAAGAAGAGGTTGTATTTGCTGTAAGAGAAGTTAGAAGTTCCTGGCTGTGATGTTAGAAAGAGGAGTTTTTGTCAATACTTTATACTTCTTCTACCAGCAGCATTACAGCATTATAATATAGACTAGTGCTGTAATTAGAAACTTCAAGATAAGACAAAATAAAGCATCTAGACCCGAATGAATACCCCTGTGACACTTTTAAAGTGGTGGGCCTAAGTGATTCCCTTCCTTGTTTGCCTGACCTTGGAAGGAGGGGTATGAAAGCTCAATGAGTAGTAGTCTGATCAAGAAGGTATCTGTTCTATGAGAGGCGCTATAGATCGTAAGTTCTCTTCTTAACCAAGATCTGCTAGCCCTAGCTCTGCCCTTTTTTTTAAGTGTGAGTACATTTAGCACAGAAATAGTTTGATCGCTTATATCCTGGAAACATGCTACGAAGTGTTTTTCAATTCATCCAGCATGAAATCGCTTCTCATCTTGACTTATCTCACTCAAGAAATAAGTCGCTGTCCTAAGATGCAGGTTGACAAGAGTCATAGGATGTTGAAAATGCAAGAACTATACGGCAAGGTAGTTGCGCAAAGAAGTAGAGAAACACGTGTAACACTATTCAGTAGACATTTGATCAAATCGGCTGTTTTGTGCATCATCTGCAATGTTGCTGCCCGCCTGGTTTTCTGGATATTAGTGCGCATGCGATGCAAGGCTGCTCGTGTCTTCCGAGGCTAAAATCTCAGTAGGATTCGCCAAGATAGATACTCCGGGTACTACAACCTGTACCGGAAAAGCTAGGAATAACGTCGGCACTACTTTCTAAAATTAAATCTGTACACTCCACATTGTTTATACTAGCGCTTGGTTCTTCACATTAAAAGTACAAGGGCTTCAAGCTGGCTATTTGTATCGACTACGGTTAGACTTACTTTTAAAAGTAAATTTTGCAGGTATATGGGTCGTACTCCTAGAAATCGTAATTTGCTTACAAACGAAGTCTTCCCCATTTTTATATCCGGCGTATAGAGCGGTCAAGAGTCCTGAAAAGTGGGGAGGCCTAAACAGTGGGGGGCCTAAGAAGTAGAGCCTGGAAAGTGGGAGTCCTAAAATATGGGAGCTATGCATACGAGCTGCAAATTGGATAATGCGGGGAAGATTTACATGGTGTCTACCGCAAAAATTCCTAGACACGCACTAGTGCAGTATGTTAGGATAGTCTCCGGTTTAGTATCGCCAAGATGACTTTATGAAGGATATATTGGATAAATTTTGCCAGTAGTGACAATAGAAGGCCTCAAATCCTGCAAAAATCGAGCACGGCTGGGTCCATTGAAGTGCCCAATGTCTCAAAACTCGAACACTGCAATATATCAAATTCAGCCACTGTCTGTTTGCACAATCAGCTGTTATGCGAACCCTTTTAGATGCGAAATTTGCAATTATTTAGACTAAATTTAGAGATAGAACCTTTCTTCTTAACAAGCAAGTGTAGAATTGATCAGATAGGGTAGATAAAGATCACCTCTGCTTTTCATTAGTGCTTGAAAACTAACCTTATTTTATCTAGACTGGCACCCATCCATCCATTGCGACCTGCGTCTAGGCTCTAGAAACATCCAATATTCTATTACAGCACGCCTTAACTGTTAGCTTTCGCAAAACCAACGTCTTCGGTCACCGTAGTTTACACACTGCTCATATTGTAAATGCGGGGTTGAAATTGGCCCAGCTAGATCAAAAAGCAGCTCTCGTCTTGAGTAATATCCAGTGCAGTAATTATGTCAGTGAGTGCGTAACGGTCGCTACAAGGTCAACGATAAACCCTCAGTTCTATCATAGAATTGATGAGCCCGAATGGAGCAAGTCTGTTGATACGACCATCTTCCAGAACTTGGGGCACCTGTTCTATAGAGCATACGTGGACTCTTGCATGACAAAAGGCTTCACTATATCCAATACACATGCTTCAACACAAATGCGAATTTAGTATCTTAAGGGATGGTAGCCGTCTGTCGTCGTCTTGGAAACTATTGAATGAAAACTATAGACGGACCCAACGCGCTGAATAAGTTAGAGTCACTGGCTCTCAAAATCACTGCGTTTTGTCGGACGACAGAAGGCGTCTGGGAATTACGGCCGGATGATAGATACAGATACTATTGTCGCGGGTATGCTCACTTGCTTGCGCGAAAAATATATCTTTACATCAGATGCAAACTTGGTTAACAAAGGCCCTGCTGCAAAGCAGGATTGAAGGAGCGACAGGTAACACCAATTACTTTACTAGCGCCCACGAGTTATGGTAGAGATATGGTTGTTTTTGTATGTTCTGAGAGTGGGAGTAGGAGCAGAGCCGCACAGACTATGGATGGAGGGTAGGTAGAGTCGCATTAGCCGAGGGTTGAGTTACATTACCTGTGGATACAATTATGGTAGAGGCAAAATCCTATGTAATTCTATCTCTACTGTACCTCTACCCATTCACCAGCTTGCTACAGAAAAGGAGCTGCGACGGCTAGTACAGAGATTAGCACCTTCTTTCCACAGGAGTACTAAGTTCTTAAGCTCCGAATTTTCTTCGAACATACTAATTCAACCCTGTCAATATAGATCGGTCCTTTTGCCATTGGTCCGCTCGGATTCTGAACAAATAAACTAGCTGTATTTGACCTAGTATGCTGAGTATCATCATTGGTAAACTGTGATTGGCGGGCTAGCAAGTAGCCGCTCCGGCTCTGGAAGAGCAGCTTGGTACCTATGTTTGCCTTATTTTACCACTTTTCTATGGTGTAAATGAAGTAGCTGGATGTGTAGGCCACCCACTAGTCCCTCGACTCATGAGAACGAGACTCTTGGTATTCGGTGCCATAACTTCTTTTGAGCCTTGGCTTTGTAAAACTCATATATACACACCGGTTCAAGGAATATTCAATATTGGGGCCGTGTCTGCAAATGCATTTTGCCCAGCAATGTAGCGTTATCGGAACCCATAAATCCCAAGAACAAGGGACATTGAACTAATTATAGCCACCATCTATACCTCCTTAAATTGCCGTCTAGATCGCACGCCTAAAAGATGACTGTGCTAGAGCCACGGACACATTCTAATTGGCACAGAGGATGTTTATTACCTTACTGCTATTGCTTGGGCAGGATACGATCGCACACATGGTTTGTATTGAACTTCTTCATGAAGACTACGGTATAGAAATAAATCAAGGGCACAGGGTAGGACACCATACGCATCTGCGCCGAATCTACGATGCACCCATGCGCACCTGTATTGGCACACGACTGACCCATGTACTCTGTAAGCACCCGAACTTCCAATCGTTGCTGACTATAAGAATCTTCTCTTTGTATAAGAGTAACTTCTTGCGCACTCACTTTGATCATTCACTCATTTTTCCAACTAACAACCTCATAACCTAGTTACTTCTGTTTTGAGTGTTCGTACCTGGACAGCATGTCGCGGATTATGGATGAGCGATGTGGCGCACATGTCCCAGAATACATGATGGATTTGTAGTGGCTTCCTACTAATCGGGAATTGTTTAGCAAGGCTCACAGTGGCACTGCGGTCTGCCAAGGAAACCGGAGGGTTCGTCCTTAGGGCGCAGAATATTATCTTGGGTCGATGTGACACTGGTGATGTAACTACGCTCGAAGGTGGTGGTTGTGCTGGATCTGAGAACATAGTGATGTTGTAGCGAAGTGGCTTTTTGGCCTAATACGAGAATGAATACCATCGAAATAGGACGTACTTGCATGCGCATTTGAAAAGAAGAACTATGAATGTCTGCCTCGTAATGGTCACATCTGCCTGCTTGCATTCATCTCCTCTCACCCACGTACCTTCTGAAATCTAACCGGTATTTCAGGCCTATATGAGGATTCCTATCACTTAATTCTCGAAAAAAACTGACTTTCAACAATGTTACGATGGTCATCAGCGCCAGCTGATATGGACGAAGGGTGACCTAGGCATTGGCAAAACAACCTTTATCAACTGCACCAGTTTTGAGCGGGAATTACAGCTTGGAAAATCGAAGACAAACCTGAGTCTAGAACTTGAAGATGACGATACCGACATTGAGTCTTTTGTTGACTTGGGGTATGGTACAACATCGGAAGTATCTTCTGTTTATTTGATCATCAATGTGCTTGGAGCTACTTGCTCTCCTTGTTCAAGACAAAGAACTTCAAAGCCTTTTCAGCTCAGCCCTCGACAAAAGTCATTGCTTCCGAGTTCGAACGTTCGTTCAGGATCATAATTGGCCAATTTGCGCGGGGCCTGCGAAACAAAGCTCACAATAAACGAGAGAGGGGCATTGCTTACGTCGGGCACACAGTTGCTGGCTATTTTTCCAATTTCATTTGCAAGCAATATAGCAAGGAGATCAATACAAGCGTTAATTAGATGGATCTATCATCCAACCAGCTCTCTCCCAAACGACAACTCATTGACCCAGCACCAACAAACACTGAGAACTTGCATCGCAAAGAGATCCCTGATGAAGACCATGATCGATGTAGAAACAATATATTGTCTCTCTGCGCCTTAAACGATTGAAAAATCTTGTCGTCGATAGCTAGGCCATGAGCAATTTACGGAATGATATTGGAAACTGAATTAAACTCCAACACCATCACTCGTAAACACTCGACAGGGAACCAATTACAGTCAAAGTACCTCCATATATGCATGCATCGGCTGAACAAGAGTATACCAAAGCGCACCAACTATCCGATACGCAATACCAAGGTCGGTTATCATGACGGGAACTGACATGTAATTTGAAGAGGTTTGTACGCCCTTCAATGCTAATGGGTTATCAGCGGCTAGGATACATTTCTGTAGGCTAGGCTCATCCGAACTGAATATTCAGAATTTCCAATGTGGCCTAGCATTGTTGAGAGGAATTGTATAGCGACTATGACAATCAAGATCCCGCTTCGGTGGAGAAACCCGCATTCATTCTTCAGCAGCTGACATGTATTACCAAATCTATTGAGAACAAAAGCGCGATAAATAAAATCACTTGTAAGAAGGACATGTCAAGATACAAGCAAAATACAGATAGCAGTGGAGGAGGTGGTGGTTCTAATGCACATTATATTGGAGCCCTCAGCGGTACAGACATAGGACAGCCAGGTCCAACGCAGGCCCCATCATCCAGTCAAGCAGGCTCAGCTAAAACAAAAAATTCTTTTTTGGAAACTCAAGCAGGTATCTGAATTTCTTCTGCAGCTACGTCGAATACTACGTCCTAGAAGAGGAAGTTTCTAGACCTCGGCATCAACACTTGCGAAATCGACATTAGCCTAGGTGATATCGACACCACCGGCATCAACGCCAATGACGGGCTTTTCAAAAAAAAACTCCGGGAAGTACGAAGACCCGCAAGGCCGCGGTATGAAAAGAATATCTTCCTCAGCCAATCAACATACATTTCGTTCACGTATGTCACTCTCGCCCCTAGACCCCTATCAATACACTCGACTCTCATTCATTGAGCATTTCAGCGTGCCAGAAAGATATCGCATGGTCATCTACAGATAATCTGTTGTCATGCCACCCCCTAAGACGAAGTCAAAGCAGTGCGATATCATTATGAGGAATGTCCACTCAAAGTTCAACCGTCGATGGATCCCCACACCTTCTTTCACTACGTGAATGAGCACAAACAGGAATGTCACACAAAACCAACTCGAGTTTCTCTGTACCCTAGTTCAGATATTCCTAAGATGCTTGGGCTAAAAGAGTGGGGCCAACAGTCTTGCTGATCAATAATCAGCACTGCAGTTTGATTGGGGGCGAACAAATCATTGAGGGGCTCGAACAAAATTGTTCTTAAACTAGATTACATTTCCAAGTCTTACTCTCCGCTTCGTACATAGTATACACACTTTATTTCCCACTTTAGGCATACGTAGGAAGCAGTGGTTTGGGGAATTTGGCCAGTGCATAGTAGCAGTCTCGGGTACTGCTATAGCAGCTTCATATCCCCAATGGACCAAGAATTTGGTGAATTCACCTAGCGTTCAACATCTCTTTCAGTCACAATGTCAGACATGCCCATTTCACACACACACACACACACACACACACACACACACACACACAAAACCAACCCCGCTACCCCACCACATCCCCCACCCCCTTTCAACACCTTCCTTCCATACTCCATTTGTCTCATTCTCCGCCCTTCTCAGCGCCTCAAAATCCTCCTTATCACTTTTCTTCATCGCACTGAGCATCACACAAACTGGCTCCAGGACCTCCGACTCCCCCTCCTCCGGAAGCACTGCATACTCTTCCTATGGAATAGGATCGAAAGAAACACAGCGCACCAGTTCCTTCTTATCAGCACGCCAATCAGCGCCGCGGTAAATGAAGAGAAGGCCGTGGGAGTATTCGTACGTTGGGTCGTCGATGTAGCTAGGTACAAAGCCTGGGAGACCCGTAGGGCTAGATCCAGTGTGTCGGGATTCGAACTGGCGCGTATAATCTCCCTAATGCTGCTTTTCGGCGTGGTAGTGGGAGATACAGACTTAGTCGGCAGAGGCATTGGGGAGTGGATAGGAAATAGAGTTCTAGACGGAAGGGGAAGGGGTAGGTTTGGAGCGAATATGTTTCTCTGCCTTCGAAGATTATTAAGGAGTGGGTACCGGTGTGGTCTTGGAAGGGCAGAATGTGGGTCTTTGTGCGGTAGATGCGGTTGCATGTGCTCGTGTCTCCTCTATCTATGAGGCCGGAATCGCCTTCATGGGTTGTCATGATGGGCTTGAGAGGGATAGAGATAGGTCTATGGTTGCGGTCTGAAGGTAGAAAGAAGCAGCGTTAGTGTTTAAGAGGCACGTACCGACTACTAGGCTCCTACTATGCTACTACTAACAACGTCAAAAGATGGAATATTGGCAAACAGATGGAGGTTTGGTATAACATAAGTTTACCTCTACCCAACCCAGGCCAATCTTACTTCATCTTTATCACTGCCCATTCGACCACTCCTATGCCCCTACCATACCTCGTGGTGGTGGGGGATATGGGGTACCTATCTACCAGTCTCAACCCTACAATGCTACTTCAACGCACTGAATGCCACTCATACACTAATGAACTTGTTGTAGGAGATAAATCGTTAGATGCTATTCTAAGACTAATATATCCTAAAATGGAAAATGGTCGTGGGGTGGTACTATGGCTTGTAACGGAAAAATTGATAAGTGTCATAGTAGACAGCTTAGTAACATGGATGTTAGTATCTTCATTTACTCAAGCGGTTAATGCAGTGAATATTGGGGTTTGATTCCCCTATTGGAGATTATAGCTTCCATCATTTCCTTTTATCCCATTGGTCCTGCTTTCCCTTCCCTCATCTGTTCTCTACATTCTTGCATGATCTAAGCAACAACGCAGGACATCATGCGTGTTTATACAATTCCAATTTTTGGTGTCGCTGTGAGTATCTTGTTGGAGACATGCAGGGGTGAGCTGTCTTACTATATGTTTAATAGTTGGGTTGAGGCGTAGCGCGGGCATTGTCATGTTTCGTATGCGTAGCATGTTGCGCAGCTTGCCGAGCGTAGTTCGTGGCAGGTGCGCGCCACTGCATCAAGTTCGCACGCACGTGGGGATTTTCGGCGGCGCAACGATAGCCATGTGCGCAAACGCATATTTCATGGGTGTATTTTTAGGTAGCGCTATGTTTGAACATGGTGCGTTCGTTCAGGTTTGCTTTGAAGGACGAGTAAGGTACTCAATGGGTTGGGCGAGGGAGTTTGGCCGAGAGCAAACTGATGGCCTTGGCCCTTACAGCTGCCAATTACTTGACACTTGACATTTCAAACAATGACAAGCTTGGCGCTGGTATGTGCTCAGGTTTCTTGGAGACATATACTCCAGCAAGCCAAGTATGCATACACGCGGCGATGAGTTCTCTCCTAACAGACCTCTCGGCCTATTACGGACGGAGGCGCTAGCTTTTGCGACGATGCCATGAATCTCTCAATCCAGAGGATACCTTTTTGAACCCACCACGATTATGCACCAACTGGTGTCATTGCCTTACCTGAATGAAAACATGATATCTGTCTTTGGCTGCTTGATCCCGATATCGCAATGATCAAAGTCCGATGCGCAAAGTCCGACAAGCACTACACGGTTAGGCTTACGCCCAGTCCGAACGCTAGACGCAAGATGTGAGAAACTAGTATTGGTAACACGGCGCAGATTGGCAGTCGGAGTCTGTACACTGCATACGAGCATACTCAAGCCCTTGGGTTGTGTGTGCCAATGCAAGTATGGCCGAGCCGCTGTCTTTTGCGATAACGAGGAGACGCGAATGCTCAGCTGGAAGCGGAGGCTGAAATGGGTCCAAGAGGTCCACGTCGCAGTACTCGTCACTATTGATTGCTTGTCATCTTTGGAATGTGGCGGGAGGTGTTTGGTGGCTTGTATATCATCTCTTTATAATCTGGCTGCCGTCACATGAACGTGATATCGGGTCCTTACCAGGTGTAAACTCAGCAATCACTATACAGTGCTTGTTTCTTGTCTTTCGTTTTTCCTTGCAATACAACTATGTTTATATCTCCAACAATTCTCACTAGTAAATTGTTTGTTTGGTTATGTCTTTTCATCGTCGGATCTCCGTTTATCCTTTGGTATCGTGGGTCAATGGAAGGTTTCTCAGTCCCATACCCACGACCACCATCGCGACCAGTCCCCCAGTTTTTCGCTCATGGTGACTCGAAATGTCTACCAAAGGTATTGCCTAAGTTCATTCAAGCAGCAACGGTCAAACGGGCAAAGTGTCGGAAATATTCACCCTTTGCCAGTGCAAGATCACGCATCGGAATTGTTACTGCGCATTTTGGCGAGGCCAAGGAGCATTACCAAATGGCGTTTCAAACACATTTGTTCCACTCTATGGTCCACGGAACAGAAGTCCGGGTCATGTGCGACCCTATTGTCGACGACTTGTGGAACAAGCCAGCCTACATCTTGAACCTTCTCTTTCGCGAGATGATGAAGCCAGAGAAGGAACGTCTTGAATGGATTCAATGGGTGGACCGTGATACTCTTATTCTCGACCAATGCCGGCCCATCTCGAGCTTCCTGCCGCCCGAGAGGGGACGCTACGATTCGTGGTGGCGTGGTGGCGACGAACAAAAGGAGGGGCAACAACCCCAAGCAAATACGACACACTTACTCGTAACCGAAGACTGGAACGGTCTCAACAATGGGGTGTTCCTTCTTCGCGTAAACAGTTGGGCGATTGAGCTCTTCACCGCTATCCTTGCTTTCCGGCACTATAAGCCTGAGGTCGACCTCCCATTCACCGAGCAATCCGCCATGGAACAGGTTCTTCGTACAGAACAGTTTAGGCATCAAACAAGATATGTACCCCAGCATTGGTTTAATGCATACGAAGGGGGTGCAGCACAAACGTTTGAGGATCGAAAGGATGAGGAGGGGTTAAAGCAGTTCCAGGCCAGGAGAGGCGACTATTTGGTGCATTTTGCGGGGCACAGCAGGAAGGATCAAGCGATACGAGATTGGAAGAGCATGCTGGATCAGAGCGGAGACATCTGGGAGGAGAATAGAGTTCAGAGAGACGTGTCACAAGAGGTTGGGACCTTCTGGAAAGGTTTAGGGTACGGACGGTAGGGTTGGGTTCATGCGTAGCAATTTTGTGTTTGAGGAATACCAAGAGAATTTTCGTAATTTCCAAACCATGTTTTTGTTAGTCAAGTGAACTAGCAGATGCATTAAGCACGAAGATGTTTGATGATAGGTGGGCGATTTCTCCGTGGGCAGGAAGATGGCTCCAATTCGGTTCAGGCACCAAAGCTTGTACATCTTCTGGAAGAATGGAAGGTCTACATTGGGACCGATGTCCGCTCGCAGCTGCGCTACTGCAAGGCTCAGGTACTGACAAAGGGCTACGGTTGGCCCTTCCAATAGCAATTGATCAGGTATCACGGCAGTCGACTCTCAAGCGCAGGGCAAGCCCGACTTGTAGCGAGCGTCGGGATAAGTATAGAAAAAAGGTAGCTTTACCGACGATGGATTGGAGGTGGTGGTGTTAGCGCGGTGCATTGGAGGCCTAAGGGTTCTCGCTGCACACGATCAATATCGAAGGCATGGGGACTGTGCTGACATCAGACATGTGAACAGGATAATGCAGTCGAGTCTAGTGCAGCCACATGCAATCGGCTAGTATTTTCTTTCTTCGATTATGTGCTGGAGCCGAGGATGCGGAGAGGAATAGAAGGAAGTGTCGCTGACAGTGGGTATCCGCGGAGTGCCATGTGGTAAACTTGTTTAGCGAGAAGCATGTGAGAGAATGAAGCGGGAGAGCGCAATATAAGTGGAACTGCGTTATTATCTGATGGCGTGACGAGTCGTGGGCGATGTTCAGCATGGAGTCGGTCATGTTTTGGAGAGGGTGATTGGGGTAGCAGTGGTCTGGCGCTCTGTTCATGCGATTTCACTAGTCCATACACAAAAGCTGTTCAGCTTGATGGCGCCGCGCTAGTTCCGCTTACGGCCGCGGGCCGTCTTCTGGAGACAGATGGCAGTGCCGTCTGAACCGTCGACTCCCTCGCTGCTCGTCACAGCTAGACGCTGTCGCCAAAGCTTCCCCCAAAATCTGTCGCCGAGTCGAGGATACACGCCACCAGATAAACCTGGGGGTGGATTGGCTTCATCCCTATACATACATACATGCATACTACAGCTCCGCATCCTCGACTGTTTTTACACCCACCTGGGCCCTGCATTGCCTCTTCGAGAAAGCACCGAGGCAGTGCCGCATGAACCACCGAAGAAGCACCACCATCACCACCATTACTGCACACCCAATCTTGTAATTGACTTTGCTCCTCGTGGATTATCCAGTTACTTTGTATTTAGGGCTAACCGCTCCCCCGCCACCACCCGTATTGGAGACCTCAGTTTTGGGTCGAGGCTGTCAGACGAGCGCTACTGTCGGTCCCATCAGTCCCAACGGTGAATATCCACCTTGGACTCGGGTCCCTCGTGCAGATCATCCCAAGCACACATCTCTACCGAATTTGGCCCTTGCAGCTCGTTCGGTGCTTTAGCACATGGTTTTTTGGGTCCGGGGGGACTTCCATCTCTAAGCGATCCCTTGCCAACTGCATCCACCCATCTCTTCGACTCAGGACACCGCGCCCACTCCCCCAGACTTCGAGAGCGACAAGCCCACTCCGATACCCCAGAGCGACACTTCCCCAGGCAACTTCCGAGAGCACCCCCAAATCCATTTCCTGATCATCGCAGAGAATCCCATGTCAACGAGTAACACTGATTGCATGCCGAGTTCACATAAGGGTCAAGAGATAGCGCACAGCTTGCTGACCTAGCCCTTGGTAAACCACCTACGGCTGACGTTCCCAACACCTCGTGGCGTCTTTCGCCACCCAGTTCCTGATTTCACTACAACTTCTGCAGTATACGTACCATACTCTACATACCCACTCATTCCCGTCAACCCAAGACGAGCGCCCAGAGCGATTCGCGCCGTGCGGCTAGCCCTACGCCCTCCCCCGGCTCAGACTGCAGCGCCCGCGACAACTTCGGCGCTTTGGCGACGCCATCTCAGGCCCCATGTCGCCATCCATACTCCAGCCAGAGGCTGGAATATTCTATGGCATATGCTGGCTCGTCGTCATAGTCCGCCTGATTTCACGAAGGCTGCATCTTGGATCATGGAAGTCTTTACAACTCGACGACTATTTGATTCTTGTTGCCATGGTTTGTCACCCGCGGTCCTAAGCTGCGCAACCAAAGATGCTGAACTACAACCAGGCCACGGATACGGTGCTCATCAGCATCATGCACCAGGTCGCCAAAACCAGCAGCAACTTGATACCACCTGGTGACGATATCTCGCAATATACTCAAGCCGAGATCAACACTCGTATTTATGGCTCCAAGCTGGTCTTGGTAGTAGAACAGATGCAGATCCTCACAATCTGGCTCATCAAGGCCTGCCTCCTCATCATGTACAACCGCATGACTTTGGTCTTGCCGCAACATAAGACTGTTGTTGCCACTTCCGTCTATGTCGCTGTATCGTTTGTTGTCATGGAGGTGTTGTACCTTGGTGTGTGGTGCAGGCCGTTCAACCAGTACTGGGCAGTCCCTCCAAGCTCAAGTAAGCATATTGCAGGCACTCAGTTGTATGGCGCTTATTATTGCAGAACAATGCTCCGCCGCAACGAACCATCTCATCACGAATGCCGTGTTCAACATTTCCAGCGATTTAATCATCATCTGCATACCCATGCCGCTTCTGTTCAAAGTGCGCTTGCCAATGAAGAACAAGATCATCTTGGGCCTAATCTTTTGCATTGGAACTTTTACCATTGTCGCTGCTGCCCTCAACAAGTACTATTCCTTCACACATCCTTTTGGAAATGAGTGGACAATCTGGTACTTGCGAGAGTCGTACACTGCCATTCTCTGTGCAAACCTTCCACTGACCTACCCACTCATCCAACGCATCTTCGGCCTTCGCAACTGGAGCTCCAACACGTACGATTCCTCAAATGCTTACGGCCGTTCCACCATCCAACCACAGCCGTCCTCGATACGTCGTCCCGACGCGTCTTGGTCGGAACCGACGCCACAACAGATACCTCGAGGGTTTAGGGATATTTTCCGGAAGACAGAGAGCCAAGAGGACATAAATGGTGGCTTGGGGAAGCAAAAAGAGGAACGCGACCCGGAGTTCATCACAAGCGCCATTGAGATGGAAGACGCGCAGTCGCATCGGGCGTCCAGCGTGGGCGGCCCTGGGAGCTGGCGGACCTCTCGCAGCATGGAGGACAGAAACAAGAGCCCGGAAACATTTCACCCTGTTTGAATGATGCCATGACCTTTATTAACAAAAATTATTCTTATTCACATTTTCGCTTTGCCAAGTTTCGTATTGACCTCGATTGCAGCAGGGCCACGAACAAGCCAAGAACTCTAGACTCACCTGGAGGAGTAGAGATCTTCCTGGCCTGTTACTTGGTGGTCTTGTGTCTTCGTCATTGCGTCGTGCTTGTTCCTGGAGCACCGTGATGGACGTGCCTGATGGGGAACCCTAGCCATCACGGTACACAGGTACTCACGCGATACATGAGCTCGAAGAGCTCTTTAATAATCTATAGAGCCTCTCCATTAACAATATTTCTCATCATTAGATTGCTGGAAGCCTATAGGTCATGATACCATGCACATCCACGACGTTCTGATTGTCGGCGCTGGCCCAGCTGGTCTAGCGGCTGCAGCACGTCTCCGCGAACATACACCATCAGCGACCTTTACCGATGATGAACACCAGAGATACCACTGGATAAAGAAGCATGGTCGAAAGATGAACATCAAGAACTACCGAAAGAACAAGGACTCGTTGCCAACGCCACCTTCAACACCATCTAATTCGGACTGTGGATGCGAGCATCAGAAATCGTCAGAAGAAGCAATAGACATGCTAGTTCTTGATGCCGATGGAGCAGACTGGATGTCCAAGTGGAAGCGACTCTTCAAAACATTCCACATCGACTACCTTCGCAGCCCAATGTTCTTCCACGTCGATCCCGCTGACCGAGACGGGCTGCTCGCATACACGTACGAACAAGAAAGGGACAAGGACATTATGGCTCTGCCTAACATTGCGGGCAAAGAAGTCAGCAAGCACAAGAAAAAGAAGAAGCTAAAGCAAGGAAGGTTTCTCGGTGGGACACCCGACGTGGACGAGAGAGATCGAAAAGACTATTTTACGCCAAAGACGGATTTGTTCTATGCGCACTGCAACGAGGTGGTGCGGCGGTATCGCCTTGGCAGCGATATGATCCGTCAAGAAAGCGTGACTGATATAGAATACGGAGAGATAGCAAAGTTCGCGGATACTGAGCACGATAGCGTTATATCGGATGATGGCTCGGAAGACGACCGGATGATATTTCGTGTGGCGACGGACAAAGGCGTCCGCTTTGCTCACGTAGTCATCCTCGCCGTTGGCCCTGGGAACACCCCATCGCTACCCCCTGTGCCTGGCCTACCCAGTGAACGCCTACATGAAGGTTTCTCCCACGCCATGCAGATCAAGCAGTTCCCTGCGCCACACGTCGTCGCCAAGATCCAGGCTCGGCAAAACACCAGCCTGCTTATCATTGGAGGCGGCCTGACGAGCATTCA
Source organism: Bipolaris sorokiniana ND90Pr (assembly GCF_000338995.1). Lineage (NCBI taxonomy): Eukaryota > Fungi > Ascomycota > Dothideomycetes > Pleosporales > Pleosporaceae > Bipolaris > Bipolaris sorokiniana. The sequence goes on along the minus strand of NW_006911897.1, from coordinate 352,824 downwards.
GCTAGCCGATCTCGCCCTCAAGCGAGGTGTAAATAAAGTTTGGATGCTGATGCGTGGACCGCTCAAGGTAAAGTATTTTGACATTGACTTGGATTGGGTCGGCAAATTCCGGAACTTCAACCAAGCTGCATTTTGGACCGCGGACACAGACGAAGGTAAGCATCCGTTACCACATTGTGTGAGAGTTGCAAGGCTAACATGTTTCCTTTTTTCTTTTTTCTAGAGCGATGGGAAATGATCATGGTTGCCCGAAACGGCGGCAGCATGACACCCCGGTACCGTCGAATTCTCGACACGCACATTGCCAATGGGAGGATTGCTCTACACACGCACACAACGCTCGCATCGGTATCTTGGGACCCTTGTTTCAAGACTTGGTCGTGCGAGACGTCGTCGTCGCAAGTTAGTCTTCCACCGATTGACTACGTTGTATTTGCCACGGGCATTCAGTCGGATATCCGCACCATACCTTTTCTGCAGACAATCCAGAAACAGCATCCGATCAAGTATGTTGGCGGCTTGCCTTGTCTCACTGAAGATATGATGTGGAACGATGACGTACCGCTCTTTGTTACGGGGCGGCTTGCTGGACTGCGACTAGGGCCTGGAGCGCCGAATTTGGTCGGTGCCCGAATTGGCGCAGAGAGGATCGCATGGAATGTGGAGGATGTTTTGAAGGGGTTGGGCAGGTCGCGACGTGATGTGCGTGATCAGAGCGTTAGTGAGGATGGAAATGAGGATATGGAGTCGTATGCTGCGGCTAGAGATAATCGGTTTAGTAGTTTAGTTGCGATGGATGAGTGATACATAGGCTTTGGTTAGTCCCAATCGCACTACATAATTTCCAGCTCGAAAAGCGCTCTGTATAAACTGCATTCCAAGCTTGGAAACAAGAGGACATATGTATTTGACGTTGACCCATTCGGGTAATTGATGCTTCTGGAAACCTCCCAAATCAAGAAACCACTGCGATCATCCAATTATCGGGCCTCGGGAAATATCGCTTTGGTATTGCCGCCGCTGCGTCATCCGATGCCGTTCGATTCGGCTAAGTGTAAAGCCAATCGGTTGGCCGGATTTCCTTCCCTTGGCCTTGCATTTCTTCCTAACCCGCAAACCATCACCCGCGCATTCATCTAATTAGACAAGAAAACGCCCAAAAAAACCCCTCCCAACCACACAAATGGTTTCCGGCGGCAATGCAAGTTCCCTCTCCTACTAGCTGCAATAGGCGGCAAGCAAGTTGATTCAGACTAACTCACTCGACTAGGACGACAATATACCAGCGGTAGTTTCGCTCGCAGCCGGTGGTGTTGCTGGCGGTGTGGAAGGCTTTCTCTCGGTAATAACAACCCAATTTGCGCTTAAACTCCGACATGCTCCGTGACTTACACCGTCTGCTCTTTTTGCTCTGTTCTTGTAGTATCCGCTTGAATTCGCAAAGACAAGAGTGCAGCTGAGGGCTGAGAAGGGGGTGCCGACGCCCAGGAACCCGTTTTTGGTGATTACGCAGATATATCAGCAGGAGGGTATTCGGGCGTTGTACAAGGGGTGTGGAGCGCTGGTGTTTGTAAGTGTTGCTGTCTCTCCTCTTTTTTGATTCACTGATGCATCGAGTATGATGCAATTGCTGGTTCTGTTTAACCTCATGTCTCTTCATTCTATACGCACGACAAGGCGTATGTGGTTACAACTCCCCAACACACAACACCCTGCATACGTATCTACAAGACCAACATAACCCCAGGGCTCCGTCGGAAAAGATGGCGTCCGCTTCCTCTTCTTCGATCAAATCAAGGCATCCTTCGCCGACCCGGAAACAGGTAATCTTTCTCCCGTGCGCAACCTCCTCGCCGGCATGGCCGCCGGAGTCGTCGCATCCATAACCGCAGTGACGCCCACGGAACGTATCAAAACCGCCCTGATAGACGACGCCAGGACGGAAAAGCGGTTCCGCTCCGGTCTGCATGCTACTACGACTATCTGGAAAGAGCACGGAATTCTAGGTCTCTACCGCGGATTCGCCGGTACCACGCTCAAACAGGCATCCGCGACGGCGTTCCGATTGGGAACGTATAATATCCTCAAAGACTATGAAAAGAAGAGGAATATTGAGCAAAACACTGCGGTTAACTTTGCAAACGGATCCGTAGCAGGGGTTGTGACTACGCTTTCCACACAGCCATTTGACGTCATCAAGACGCGGTCGCAGAGCGCAAAGGGAACGAGCACCGCCGAAGCCGTCAAGAGTGTTTTACTCGACTATGGCGTTCGCGGATTCTGGAAGGGCACGACGATGAGGCTAGGTCGCACCGTGTTCAGCGGCGGCATATTATTCACGAGCTACGAAGCCGCTGTCAAGATCATTCTGCCGTTGTATCCTGGCGCGAGACAGGCCCAGACCGCATAAGATACCTACTACGTACCTAATCTACTTAGACCAAGACCAAAAAAAATAGAATCTATACCTTCCTAGCCTAAATACTCACAGGAAGCTACTACGCTAGCTACGCCCTCTCATCGTACTCATCAATAACACTGACAGGCTTCACAAACCTGCCGAGCGGCTTATACTCCAAATGCCCCAGCCCAAACGCCTTGGGCCCCCCAATCTCAATCCCCCGTTCGCTCGTCCACCGCTCACTCGCCGTAACCCCAATCACAGAAACAAGCAACCCGTACCGGTACTCGGGCGTCCCAATCGCCTCGCCATTCTGCGCATCAATCACAGCAATAAGATCCGGCACAATCGCCAGCACATCCTCATTCCGTTCCTCTCCAGTCGCGCGGTCCCCCTCTTCCGGAACCCGGAGTGCCGCAATGTTTTCGTTTTTGAAAGGAATCTTGATGCGCCCCGTGAATTCCGGGGTGGTGCTTTGAATCACAACCTCACCGTACACATGCCCCATGTGTAGTTTCCGACTGACACCCACGATCTTGCCTTTGAAAAGCACGCTGCCCGTCTCCGCACCGCCAATTGCATCGATAATGCTTTCGGCGACGGTATCGATGCGATTCTCCTTTCGCGCCCTCGCAACTTCACGACCGATCCGCCACGAAAGCGACACCGTATGCTCGACGGCCCAGCGCCTCGTTTCCTCCCCAGTAACAGGCGCATCGGCGGTCCCCACCGCACTCCCCATCTGGCTGAGCGCGGCACGAATCACTTGCTCGACTTTGAGGTCGCTCGCCGCGGTGGGCATGTAGAGCGTGTTTCCGTTTCCGTCGGCGACAGCCACCGGGGCGAAGACGATGGGGCGCTCGCCGAAGACGACGGGGGTTGTTTGCCATTTTGTGGGGTAGGCGCGGCCCATCCAGTCGCCGTCGATGCAGGGCACGTTCATGTTGGAGGAGGCGCCGAGGACGAGGCCTTGGAGGCCGTTTGAGCCGCCGATTTCGAGGGGGATGATGTGGGTGGCGGAGTTGCCGGGGTTGAGGTTGCGAAGGGTGGTTTGGGCGTCCATCATTCTGGGGTGTTTTGTTAGTTTTTTTGTTCTTTCTTTCTTTGACTTGGTGGTGGAGATTGGAGGAGGAGTGAAAGACTTACTCATCTGCGGAGAGCTTTTCAATGCCTACGGTTGGACTGCCGGCTCCGCCTCCGCTGCCTACGAGAGCATCGTCTGCTAGGTCGTCAGGGTTGACGACGCGGACTGTGTGGCCTGAGCGAAGTATTCCTCGGACTCGAAGCATGGTTGAGTAAGGGGATCCGCCGCCACCAGTACCCAAGATATAGCATCCGGTTGTGATCCATGCAAGATCTGTTTCTGAGATCCACCATTCGCGGTTCTTGACGTTGGGTTTATACGTATCAATGTCGACTTCCGTCACAGCATCGGCTTCGTCTGTGTTTTCTTCGGTTGAAGGCGCAGCAATGGTAGCGCCAGTGTCTTCCAGACTGGTTTCTGACTCTTCTCCATCTTTAGTCACATCCAAGTCTGAAAAGTCGCCTGCACGGGAAAAGTCAAAGTCGCCAGCGGCTCGCACCATGAAGCGAGTCTTGTTAGCCACATACTGCAAGGGCAGATCTTCTACTTCCACAATTGCAACTGTATCCACTGAGCCGCCTGCTTCAATTGTCTTTTTCTTGGCTTCAGCGCAGATTTCTTCTAGAAGCTCCTTTTGTGATTGCTTTTCCGTCGACTTGACAGTATCGATGACGGCACTAACACGTGCCATTGCAGCACCAATTGCATTGGCTACGCCCGACCATCGAGGCTTGATCACCCTGCTTGCACCTTTGAGCTCATCAGGTGCTATGACTGCGCCGCCACCAACTAGAAGAACAGGAAGGTCCTCCGGCGACGTCTTCATGGTATCAATGATACTCTCAAGCATGCGCTTTGTCTCCGTCTTGAAAGCCTGTACATCCTCCTCTTGAAGCTTCCCTCGCACCTTGTCCGGCTCGCCGATAGCAACATCAGACGATGCCGCAACAATGTAATCGGTCGCCGTTGCAACACTACCCCCGAACACAAGTGCCTTCTCCGGTAACTTGTAGCCCACGGATTCTGGTCCAACTTGCATTTTCCCCTCGACTCTCCGCACCAGACTGCCGCCTCCCAACCCGATACTCTTAACATCGGGATACGAAAAGTTCATTCGCACGCCCGATAGTTCAGAGTATGCGGCTTGCTGTCTGGGGAAGCCGTTGGCAAGTAGTAAGCCCACGTCTGTAGTGGTGCCACCAACATCAACGACCATCATTGCTTCTTTTTCTTGCTTTCCCATTAGAAAAGCCGCTCCGCGCATGCTGTTTGTCGGGCCGGACGAAAACGTGCGGATGGGCAATTGACTTGCTGCTTTACCACTGAGTATCGTGCCATCATTCTGCGTGATGAACACAGGGCAGTTAAGTCCCAATTTCTTGACTGGCGTCTGAAACGACGCGATTGTCTTTCTCGCAAAACTCAGAATCGAGGCATTCAGTATCGCAGCGTTTTCGCGCTCCAAGAACCCGAGATTGGCTACTGTCTTGCTGAGTACAATGTCGACGTCGTTGCCGAGTTCGCGTTTGATGATTTCGGAGGCGCGTTCTTCTTGCTTGTCGATTGTGTCGATGGGACTGAAGACGCCGTTTACGACTATGCTTTTGATTCCTTTTTCTTTGATAATACGGCATTGCTCGATGATTTCCTCCTCTTTGATGTCCGAGATGAGGCTGCCGTCGACTTCCAATCCGCCCTTGAGGAGTGCGTAGTGTCCGAGGATGATGTTGCGTAGGGAGGTGGGCCAGTCAACACAGGGTGGTGCGTGCTTACTGAATGGGCCGCAGAGACGGATTACAGCAACACGGGAGAGGCGTGTTCGATCTCGAGTCACGACTGCGTTGACAAAGTGAGTTGTTCCTATTGTCACACTGGCTACGGACGCTGGGTCCACGGACGCGGACTTGAACATTGTCGTGATGGCATTGGCGATTCCATGGCTGGGATCTGTTGTTGTTGGTGCCTTGTGCCTGGTGGTATCTGTGAGCTCTCCTGTTATCCTATATAGAATGACTTGGCTGTCCTGACTCAGGTATGTATCCTAAAGTCAGTGCATAAGGGTGGGATGCCAAGCGAGTTGATTCGATGAGCGTAACAAAGGAGAAGAAATATTACCAAGCAACAATCCCACGATCCTCATCATTAGACTTAGTCGGATCAATGATGACTCCATCTGTATTCGTACTACAAAGCAATCGTCAGTTTCGCGATACAGCTACATTCTCTGTGTAGCCACGTAGCTCACCCGCCAACGTCAACACCAATTCGCAGATTCTTCATTGCAGCCATGGCAAACAGCAAGACTCGTCTTTAGAGAAAAGCAGACAAAATTCAAACGGTGCAAAAACCACAATGAATGCTGTCAAATCACTTCAATTCTGACGTGACACTGCTCGCATCTGATAAGATGTGGATTCGTGTTGGCGGGGCAGACCAACCCTGACCACATAGTAGCCCCGAAGTCGCACCTTGATCGTATTCGATTGCACAAAAAGGTCGCTTTTCTGCCACCCCACCCTCATGCATCTCCAATTCACCTCTCCACTCTCCAAACTATCTCCAAATATATACCGAATAGACTCAATTCTAGGTACTCGCCATCGTTGCATGCAACCAGTCTCCTCTGTCGCTGCTCTGTGACCAAACGGCTGTTTGCCAAAGTATCGTGTGTGCCCCTCCAACCCCATCTGCCGATCTTTTACTACATGTACATCGCTCGGATAAGAAGAACCCCTCCTTTCCCCCCAAATACCCAATGCCACGTGCACTCCGGAAGCGATTATCAACCTATCTCCGCTCCTTCCTCCCCCAATCGTGCCTTTTTCTGGGGATAACGAGCATGGATGCGATATTAACATGGTTTTTGAGGATTCGGATACCCCAGGGCCATTAGTTACATTCTAAAGTGGTATTCAGATACTTATGCAGCGTGCAATTGTTTAATGCAGCCGAGTTATCACTGTTACAAACTTGCATACGCTCCTGTTATTATAGCTGTGCATACGCACTCTTCAGCTCTTGAAATCACGCAGGTATCATGTAATGCGAGCAAAACAAGCTTTCCATTAGTCCTCAACCCACACTCTGGACACCCAGCCATTCCCGCACAATCGCGCTAATCGCCACGGTACGCGCCGCCCAACCTCTGTCTAGATAGTGCTTCCCCCTATCCCCGCTGAAGTATATACGAGACGCCACTGCACAAGGGCCTCGGCGCCGAGCCCTCTGGGTCCTGCAAGATAAACACCTTATACCTTTCATTCTTGTTTTGGATAAAAGATATGCGACTCAGCTGTTCCTCTTCAGCTGTCCCTCTTCAGCTATCCCTTTTCAGCTTTCCCTCTTCAGCTTTCCCTCCTCACAACTCCCCTCTCCCTCTCCCCCCCTCCTTCCCATCTCCTCACTCTCCCATCTACCTATCCATCCATTTAATTTCCAAGTAGTCAAACGTGAAATAAAAAAGCAAATAAAAAACAATGACCTTAAAACATCGCATAACCTCCCTCCCCCAGACCCTCCGCCTCAAAGGCAACGAATCCAAACACGAACAAACAGACGCATGGAGCAACCGCGACTTGATCCCTTTACCACCTGAGCGCAGAACATGGGGTTGGTTCAATTTCTTCGGATACTGGTCCATTGGATCGCTGAATCTTGCGAATTGGCAGACGCCTAGCACCTTCTTAGGTACCTTTTACCCTTCCTTTCCCCCTCAAAGAAAGAAAAAAACAATCAAAATTGAACAATGGGAATAACAATGATAATAAATCGCTAATATCGGTTATTGCGAGATAAACAGCCATGGGTCTTTCCGTCCCACAAGCCATGCTCATCATAGTCGTTAGTCGCATTCTGATCGCTGGTTTCTCGACGCTGATAGCGTGGATTGGGTTGAAGTGGCATATTGGTTTCACGGTGCAGAATCGGTATAGTTGGGGGTTGAGGGGCAGTTTTATACCGCTTTTGCAGCGGATTATGTTGAATTTTATTTGGAATGCGGTTCAGTGTAAGTTCCTCTCTTATCATTTCGAGTCCCAAGTGCTGTTAGCGGGAGCTGTATGTCATTTATTCGAACTTTGGGGTTAATATGGGATTTGTAGGCTGGAATGGCGGTCGTCTTGTCGCCGTGTGTCTGACGGCCATCTGGCCGTCGTATGCACGCATGCCGAATACGTTTAGTCCGAATTTCCCGACTACAACCGAGCAATTCGTTGGCTTCGTTGTTTTCTGGTTCCTTTCCACGCCGTTCTTGTGGCTGCGACCGGAAAAATTCAAGATCCCCTTCCTCATCGTATGTACATGGTGCGGCGTCGGCATGCTGGCATGGATGATCTGGGCTCTGGCTACCGCAAAAGGCGTAGGTCCATTATGGAATTCTGGCCAAAACGTACCTGCAAACTCGGAATGGAATACCTCGTGGCTCATCATGGCGGGGATTAATCAGAGCATCGGCGGTTTGGCGGCGGGGATTACCAACGGAAGTGACTTCTCGCGGTATGCACGTAGAAGAAGGTCCTACCTCTGGGGTACTTTTGGCAGCTGCTTAGTTACAGGTGTGCTAGTCTCCCTCATTGGCCTCGTTACTGCTGCTGCCGGACAAAAGATTTACGGCGAGGTATATTGGAACCCGCCGGATCTACTCATACGCATCATGGACAACGGAAACGGGTCGTCGCGATCCCGCGCAGGTGTCTTTTTCCTTTCTGCTGGCTTCGCTTTCACCGCCATGTTTGAGAACATTTGTGGTAATGCCGTTGCTGGCGGCATTGATCTCGCTGGTCTGTTTCCCCGATACATTGATATTCGACGCGGCGCTATCATCACCTTTGTGGCTGCATGGATTGTTCAGCCTTGGCAACTGATCAATCGCGCTACTACTTTTATTGCGGTGCTGTCATCGTTTTCGGTTTTCCTGGCTCCGATTATAGGCATCATGGCTTGCGACTATTATATTCTGAGGAAGAGAAGGATCCGCCTGACGCATTTGTATCGAACAGAAATGTCCGAATACTACTTCACCAAGGGATTCAACTGGCGTACCATACCGGCGTGGCTGTGCGGATGGGCTCCTACAATTGGAGGGCTGGTCGTGACGGTGAGGGGAGATGCAAAGCCACCACGGGCTTTGGTGGAACTTTACTACATGGCCTTCTTGATTGGTGAGTGACATTCCGCAATAATACTGGGAATAGCCACAATCGACTGACAGTCGTCTAGGTTTCTGCATCAGTGGTGTTCTGTTCTATCTGCTAAACGTCTTCTTCCCTGTTGCCGATATGGGCCAGATGGATCCCATCGATGTATACGGTACCTTTACCTTGGCTGAAGCAAGAAGAGTGGGTGTCACGCCACTCGATGACAGCACAATAGTCGGAGAAGCGCTCGCGAGAGGATCGTCGGGTAACGATTATAACTCCAAGGAAAAGGACGTAGAAGTGGGTGTTACAGGTTGATTGGTGGATTACCCAATGATCGTAGTTGTACTGGTTTCTGTAATGGCCACAGTTAGTCTCACTATCAAAGAGTCTGAAGTCCCCCAGCATGACGTACGCGCTTTGTCTCGATTTGGAATAAGTCCTAGTGCTGCTGTACACTGGACCCTTGACTAGAGACTTCCTTCCCCTTGTTCCTGAACGGTCAATGCAATTATCTTGTCATTTTCTGGACAAGATCCAGATTGGAATAGTGATTGCACACCGGAATTCAAAGCATACCACAATAGCTTCTGTTGAGTAGATACAAGGGGAGCAGAATGTAGACCCGCTTTCAGTTTTCGTGTGTGCTGAAATCTTGTCTTTCTTTATTCATGCTGTTTCCTATGATAACGAATAACGACTAGAGCAGCCAAAATAGGTTTAATCCATTGTCGATTAGCGCAGTATGCAGAGAGTCCGGGATAATCCTAACAAAAGACGACGTTAATCAACCCAAGAGCCCATTGTGACCATCAAAAATGACTCTAGAAACTACCGAACAAACTGCCGTCTGGTACTCGAGCACTGACATTAGTCTTGCCAATATTGTCAGATGACGCGACAAGACACAACATAGCGTAGCAGTTGCAAGCTTGTTACGTCATCGATTCCAGTAGGGCCGAGTGAAAGAACAACTAGACTTGGCACCCTTTTTAAAAAGAGCCTCAAACCCAAGCAAGATAAAGTAAGCTTCCTTCACTTTACCGAAAAAAAAGCCTTGGAAAAAATTAAAACCCCACCATGGCACCAGGAGACAATCTCCCCGATTTCCACACCAATACCCCTCTTGATCCTACCTTTGAAAAGGACATTCTGGACACGCACCTAATCTACGACTACGACGCGCAGGATAGCAACGGCAAGCCGGAGAAATGGCGGTATGAAATGTGGTTCTTCTCGTCTGACCGGATTGTGTATGCTGTCCACGGGGGGCCCATGGCAGGCCGGAGAAACTATCAACGAGCAACATACCAATGCATACGTCCTGGAGAGCTCTGGCAAATCAATTGGCTTGAGGAGACTGGTACTGTGATCTCTGTAGTCTACGACATCAAGGAAAAGACGATGACGACAATGATTGCATTTTCAGAGGGCCATTGGAAGAGGTCCAAGGAGGCGTTGGGTGACAAGAGGAACAAGGAAGATCTGGAAAGGTGGAAGGGGTTGGCGGATGTGGGAAATCAGATGTCAAGATTTATGTTGAGTGAACAGGGGCATATAGTAGAGACATTCAAGGGGAAGGGAAAGTTGGTGCCGATTAAGGAGAGTGATCCGCTGTTTTAAGTCGCTCTGGTGGTACGTTAAGTGGTGGGCGATAAGTTTTGTGAGTACCGGACGTGTTGCTAGATTCTCATTTTCGTTAGATAAACGTAGCTGGGGAGCAAAGCGCATATCCAAGGTGTAAAGTCGGGGTACCCGAGGTCAGTCGGCGACTGCTGGTGTCGCGATCAAGATTTACGTATCCTGTGCTGCAGGGGGAAATGTAACCTTGTATAAGGTGCTGTGTAGCACGGACGAGGTACCACGATACAATGAAAGCAGTGAGCCCTGTTGGGAGTATTCGGCGACCATTTCGGGGACCAGTTTGCAGAGCAGAGGACAGGCGTGATACAATGACTGCATTGAACGGGTGGGAAGAGTGATTCGATGTGTTGCGAGGTCGCTTGGCGCCCGTGGGACGTGGAGCCAGCCACGGTTGAATTGAGGCTAAAGGCAAACCTGAATCCGATAGTGTGGTCAAGCCCACGTCCCAGCCACATGGTTCTCGTCGCCGTCTCGATCGCATCGCGTTCCCGTGCGAAGCGCCAAGCAGACTCTGAGCATGCAGCTTTTGCACTCAAAGTCAATATATATATACATACATACGTGATATGGACTCTCCGCGAGCGGGCCGTGAAGAGATGGGCCGACGGGGCCAGGAAGGCGTTGGTGGTGGCTGTCTGTGACGCGTACGTACGGCCAAGGGAAACCAGAGAAAGCGAGCCCGGCGTGCATACTCACTGCAAGTAGCAGATACGTACGTACGTGTACGTAAGTACAGGTAGGTACTGACGAGAGAGGGCAAGGCTAGCGAATGGTTTGTGCAAAGGACGCCATGCTGTCGATCCGCTGCCCCACGGTCCGTCAGAGGCTGCGAGGGAAAGCGAACTGGTAGAGGGGCCTGGCTCTTATCTTGCATCCGTCGCGGGAGCCGAGTGCAACGGCGGTGCCGACAGGGCCATGTGGGGTAGTGGGTGTGTAAGCGTGTCAGCTCTGGCGTGGCATGTACTCAGCGCAGCAAGGCGCCAAGGGGTGTCGAGGCCATGGCCATGGCCGTCACGGGATGCCAGCGTGTTCGGAGTCCGATGGGCGCTAGACAGTGGGTGTTGCGGGTGTTGGAGTGGTGGTTGTGGTGATGGTGTTGGGGCGGCCGGTGAGAGAAAGCTGTCAGGGCGCAGACAGAAGCGGCATATGGCGGCATGGCGGCATGGCGGCAGGGCAGCCCAAGGCAACGGCCGCATGACAGAGAGGGACAAGAATGGGGCCACGCCAATTTCCACCCGGCCTCAGCCTGGGGAGTCTTTTGCACAGTCTGTCTTGGGGCCAAGTGCGAAGACATGCAAGAGGATATGCAGGACAGCGCAGGACACGCAGGACACGCAGGACCCCCCGCCTTGCGCAGTGCAGGACAGTCTGGCGCAGCAGTCTGGATGCTCGTGTTACATTGACAATCAATCTCGTACTACCCCATCCGGCTAGACCCATGCGCCGCCTAGCCCATGCCACCGCAATTTGGCCCCAGGACGCCCCCGTGCCACAGCACCAAACGTCGGTATGACCAGGGCCCGCTACTCGCATACCTTCCCGGATGCTGCTCCATCAGCTGGTGCCAGCATGGAGCTAGCCAGCCATGATTATCTGCTTCAGCCCTCGGCCCTTCATGTCTTGCATGTCTTGCCCGCTCTCCCTCATGTCCTGCCCTACACCAGGTTGAAACACTGCACCGAAACTTGACACTCCCTCCAACCTGTCTGCCTGTCACGACCATACACACATACTACGCATACTACGCATACATTGTACCAACATCGCCCACAATGGGTCGCCCAGTCTTTACATCCCGCGACAACCTCCACCTACTCCGAAGCTCGGCCTTTGAATCCGAACATGCCTGGCTATACGACACTTCCTACATGCAACATGGAGCCGCTGCCTTGGAGCTGGAGCACGAAATAGAGCAGGCCTATTCAAGTATTTCGCCAGACGACCTCTCAGACGAACAAGTGCGAATCATCAAGACCCAGATCACCATCCACCGAGAGCGACAAAGAGCCCTGCGCCCGCACCTCGAAAGTGGCAGCGACCAGATCGACGAGGAGGGCAATGAATGCGTCTTTGTGCCCGCTCCAAACCAATGGGGAGCCAATGGCGACTTGGACGAGGAGAGCGAGACTCTCTCAGCAGTATGTAGCAGCCTGACTACGTACTATGTTTCTGTATATCCATGACTGACATGATCCAGATCCACAACCTCCTCACATGGCAGACTTCCTACTCACCAATCTCACATACACTGCACGATGAACTCCCCTCAACAAATATCCCCTACCATGCTCTTCTTGACCCATCTGTACCTACCACCACATTCCATCTGCACCGCACACGGGAATGGACCGGCTCGTCAGGCTTCAGAAAGTACATCTACAGTGCGCGCGACCACTCGGACAAGTACATGCTATACATGCTCGAGGCCACACATCGCGACGACAGCCAAGTAAACGCCGCAGACTTCTTCCGCGTCGCAGAGTTCCCCCAACCATGCATATCAGTCCTCCTTTCCGGTATCGACAAGAAGCGCATGACTACCGATTCTTCCAAAGACGCTGCTTACAAATCACGATGCATCCACCTCCGCGGCCCGTTCTCACAACCAGTCAAAGAGTACCCTGATAGACAGCAAAAGATTCCGTGGTCTCCGCGACGATTTACCTATGGTGGCCGACGCTTTGTTTGGAAGCAGGGGGATCCCAACGACGACGCTATGCCAGAGACATTGTATGAGTACCAGAAGGATTGGGCAAAGCCAGGCAGCAGGACGGGTAAGCGGTGCGACGACGCAAAGCCAATCAAGTTGGTGTGGGGAGAGAAGCGGAGAAAGGGAAAAGTCGATAGCTACACTATCCACTTCCGGGGAGGCATGGACCAGGTCTTTAGGGAGATCCTGCTAGCGAGCCAGATGGCCCGCCAAGTGTGTCTGTTCACGGCCATGGGCTGAGTTGATCTCAGCGCTGGGATCGACTGAGCTGAACTTGTTGAATGATGACGCTGGATTGTCTTAGCGATAGGCGTTTTACAGGAACCGTGAGGCACGGTATAGATACCATTACTCGGCGTTTTTAGAATTTTGCATGGAACCTTGGTTCCCACCACAATCAAAATGTATTCTATCCTCAAAGACTATGCAATATCCTGTTTCAAGTGACTTTCAGCGCAATATTGTTTGTAAGTACCTACGTAGGTATTGACAACGGCATAATCCGTCTGACTCATCCCCAATATCTCCGTTGGATCCAACAGAGGCGTTTACCGCAGCATCACTGCAGGTAAGCTACATGATTTGCGATGCCTGTAAATTGCACAGCAGCCTTGCTGACGCACTTGTAAAAAGGGCGCGGCTGCAACGGCTGGACGTGATTGGTGGCCTTGTGGACAGGGCATACGGGTGTATGGAAGATGTTCGATAAGCTTTGCATGAGATGACGGTGACCGGCTCATGGAACCCTCTTTAGACAAGCGACGGAAGTACGCGACGATGTATTTTACCGCCTTCATCGACGGCTGCACCAAGCGACCAACATGTCAGTAAGATGGGAAGGAGCAACTGCCCAATGCGTACGGCTTGATTGCATTTGTTTGCCATGCTCCATCTTACATACGCAGCTGGCAGAGTCCATAGGGGCGGACATCACTAAGTATGACTTCATTCATTGGTCTCTGCGTACCTACATCCATACAAACAATGAAGCCGTGGTCATGCCATTGCTCCCACCTGACCTCTGTTCTCAACACTACTGTTGGCCGGAACAGGCATACCCGAGGTCCTTTGTTCTAGCGGACCCCTACGTACTCCTTCGAGGACTATTCCCTTAGTAATAGCCGTCTTCTCTTGGCCCCAACAACTAAAATCTTACATACGTCTCCAGCCGACGCCCACCGCTTCGCCAAACAGCACCGACCGACTGTTAGCTCACCCACCAGACGGACCAACCGTCCCGCATATAAGCCACAACAGTCGTCGTGGGCCCAGTCATCGCTCAGGGCGCGTAGGGTTACATACCGCAGCGCCAGTCAAACGTACACCGACGCACAAGAGGTCCACGTGCAGCGCTTATCAGACGACTCTAAGCACACCACTACCACTACAACAACTAGTCGTACGGCTCCCCCATTCGCAGAAATACCCCTCAGCCATGTCGTCAAGTCGCAGCACCTCTCTACGCGAGGCGACACACTCCTTCTGCCACGCCCTCCTCTCACCTCCCCCGCCCTCAGACCTGCTGTCAAAGTACTTTAGCAACACGCCCAAGATCACAGAACACGGGCCTGAATGGGCACGATCGCGACTACCTTTTCTGGCCAAGACCTTTTCAGGAAAACAGGGCTGTGAGGAGTACTTCAAGCTTATGACTGATGTGCTGGACATGTCGCTCCCTAGTGACGCATTCCCGGGCAAAGAGGGGTTCATTGTAGATGCAGAGGCAGGCATGGTCAGCGTAGTTGGCAAGGGGCGGTTTGCTAGTAAGAAGACGGGAAAGGCATGGGATGAGCAGTTCATCCACAGGTTTAGTGAGTTTGATGAGCAAGGGAAGATTGGTCACTGGGAGATTTGGGCGGATCCGCTGAGTGCCTGGGAAGCTGTCGGCTCGTAAAGGTTAAAAGATGACGGTGGCAATTGCAACGGCTTATGGTGCTGAAACTTGCCAGCATGACGAACATGGTAAACGACTCTATACAGAATTCAATAGTCAGATTGACTAGACTTCGATGCATATGAACGGATCGCGGAGTCCAATGCCGTTAGCGCCTCGCTTCGTAAATGTGGACCCCATCGGCATCTTCTGCACCTAACCTCCGAACCCTTCAACTTTTCTTCATTCACGTCTTTGCTTCACACACCGTGATACCAACAGCGCAAAGCACCACGCCTGTCGCCTGGCATATCCAGGACACCTCCATGAAGCTGGAAGGTGGAAGCTGTTAATGATATCACACACTTAGGCCACCGCTAACCCAACAGTCTGGCTCCCAATGCCCATTGCAATAGGTACGTTTGAAACTTTCTCTCAACTACAGCGTGTGCGCGCTTCGCTGCGATACGCGCACATGCATAAGCTCAAAAGATGATATGTACATCGACCATATAATACTTTAGGAAGAGCCGGAAAAGGTATGGCTAGCATCGACATATGCTACGCTGTCGCTGCTTATAACTTGGTCTCTGAAGAGCTTCGTCACTTTACACGTAATCTGGACTTTTTGTCTTGGGACTTGTGCTGACGATATGAAGATTAGGTTTTATCAGTGTATCTGCGGTATGACTCGATTCGAGAATTCACGCGTGGTTGCGCGGTTGGTGAAGTGCGCGTCACGGATGATGTGTTGAATAAGGATTGCAGATGTAGGGTCACGACCGGGAGGAAAGGCTGGCGCTTGTGCAACAGCGAAGTAGCTTTTCTATGGAAGCTATAAGGACTGCCCCTATGGCATGTTTGCCATATTATCCCAGTTGAGCAGTGCTAAAGCATCTAGCTCGAGTGTCGGTATAGACGACATTGTCTTCTCGCAGTAGACCACGTCTTCTGGCGTAGTCTGAAGGGAGTCAGTAATGGCTTGAGCTGGCTCATATCCACACCAAGGCTGAAAAAGCCCATTCGCGTCGAGGCTAAGCTCCGGATCTATCATGGAAGACTGATCCTGAGGCCCAATAGTAATATCGTCAAGATTTCGCAGATCCACATCCGCCCCAAAATCAATCAAATCATTAAAATCAAAGCTCTCCCCACACCACGATTGCTCTCCCACCTGCACCACTGCACATCCTCCTTCCTCCTTCCTCCTCTTCTTCTCCCCAGCCACCCTACCCACCCACTCCCGCGGCGTAACCCCCATCCTCTCCTTAAAAATCCTATGAAAATACCTCGGCGTAAACCCCACTCCCCTCGCCAACTCCCCCAACCTCAGCTTCCCCCCTTCTTCTTCCCCTTTCCCCACCACCTCCTCAATCCGCTCACACGCCTTCTTCACCGCTTGCTCCTGCTTGTCGTCAAGCACGGTGACGTTGGGCTTGCAGCGCTTACATGCGCGGAACCCTGCCGCTTCGGCTTCGCGCCAGGTGCTGTAGAAGGTGATGTTTGCTCTACGGGCGAGGCGCGCCGGGCAGGTGGGACGGCAGTAGATGTTTGTTGTTTTTACGGCGTAGATGAAGGCGTTGCTGGAGAGGGGGTCGCGGGTTGTGAGGGCGTGGTAGCGGGATGTGGGTGTTGTGTAGGAGGGCATTTTCGAATTGAAGTTCAAAAGACAGTGTTTTTTTAGGGAGAGAGAGGGACGCAGGATGATCAAGTGCATATTTGGGATGGGGAGGCGGTTTTATTATGAGATACAGATGAGATACCTAGGTAAAAGGGTATCTGTGCTCTGATTGGTTACTTTGAAAACATGTATGGATGGGGTGGCGCATGTTGGACCTTTTTGTCTACTGCATTTATAGGAATTGAGATTTATGTTAATAAGAAGTTGGAAATTCATTGAAACGATGTCTTGTTAGCATAAGACCATTTGCAAGATGTAAGGGGTGGGCAGGATAGCTCCTTCTAGTCTATTCATTGGCATGCTGGAAGAGGTAGGCACGATGAGAGGACTCACGTCTGAGTCTCACTAAACTATGCCTCTCATCTACACATATTTTCCTCAATCTTTTGTTCAAAATCGTGATATCACAGCCGTTCTATTCAATATGGCGGATGCCTCCAACACAGTCACCCAACCCGGCATCGCTGCACTTCCACCCCCAACAATAAGACAGCTGGGCTCCGGCCAAGTCATCGTTGATCCCAGCTCAGTCGTGAAAGAGCTCATCGACAATGCTCTCGATGCCCGTGCAAAAAGCATCTTCGTCGATATCTCCGCCAACACGATCGATTCCATCCAAGTCAAAGACGACGGCCATGGCATCCCGAGTGAAGACCGATCTCTCGTATGTCGCCGTTACTGCACGAGCAAAATCAGAGATTTGAAGGATTTGAGAGAGCTAGGGGGCAGGTGGCTTGGCTTTCGTGGAGAGGCTCTGGCAAGCATGGCAGAGATGAGCAGCGCGTTCAATGTGACGACGAGAGTGGAGGGTGAGCCGGTTGCTGTGAAGTTGAAGTATAATCGGGATGGGGAGCTTGAATCGTGAGTTCCTCATTATTCTACATGCTGTGCTAGATTGCTAGAGAACTAACAAGTGTAGTGTCACGCATGATTCACACCCCGTTGGCGCGACTGTCAAGGTAACGGGGTTCTTCGACTACATACCCGTGCGGAAACAGACGGTGGTTAAGAACGCAGCCAAGTGTCTGGCGAAGATTCGACGACTTATGCAGGCGTATGCTCTTGCTAGACCGAGTATTCGGTTTAGGCTTCGTGTGCTCAAGGCTAAGAATAGTAATAGCGACTTTAGCTACGCACCGAGGGCTCATGCTGATGTTGGAGATGCTATTCTGAAAATATTTGGGAGAGACTGCGCTGCCCAGTGCGACTTCACTACTGCGGAAGCTGATGGCTTTGAGATTCGTGCCTTTCTGCCTAAGCCAACTGCAGTCGGATCGGATATTTCAGGTCGTAGCAGTTTTGTCGCAGTCGATGCACGGCTGGTGTCGAGCAACCATGGGACTATCAAGCAGATGGTTCATGCTTGCAAACAGCGACTCTGGAAGGCGAATCCCTCTCTCGGAGGCGTCAGGAATCCCTTTTTCTGCATTAACATTATTTGTCCGCCTGGAAGCTATGATCCCAATATCGAGCCGTCCAAAGACGACGTTATGTTTGAGGACAGCGACATCGTTTTGGGGGTCTGGGAAAAGTTGCTGGGCTCCTTCTATACTGAGGCAGTGACCAATCTCGATAATGATGAGCCGTCGTCATCTTCCCAGCAGAGCTATCAGCTTGAGCCAGGCAATGCAGTTGATCAAAATCGGGACGAAACCACATCTGAATTACATAACACGAGTGGTCAGAATGAAGCATCAGTCTCTGCGCCACAGCCAGGTTGGAGACACAGCATGTATGGCATTGACGAAGAGGATCTCGAGTTTTTGCAGGACGACCGTACTCCTGTCATTGACGAAGAAGAGGGACGTCACACCGCAGAAGTATCCAATCCTTGGACGATTGCTCGAATGAATGCTGCAATCAAACCCAGGGGGGCCGCTAGCAATAGACAGCTGCTGAGTCTAGCAAAAAGTACTAGAAATGTTGATTCAAGTTCTAGTGCTTCGAAGATACCTGCAACGCCTAATCGAGTGGTTTCAGTGGAGCCTTTGACGCCTCAGACATCTTCGAAGGCGAACACGGTGCAATCACTGCTTGATGATGAACTTGAGCGTAGCATACAACGCCTGCCTCCGCCGTCATCGGTAGTAGGAAGTATCAGTGATTGGGTTATGGATCGCCGGGGAGGCCAATCAATCGATAGTACAGGTACATATTTTTCAGGAAGAGAGGTACCAGGCTTTGACCTACGGTCTGAGACCCAGGCACCAGAAGCATGGACGTCGCAACTGAGTCAACACCGCAATATCGCCGCCGGTATAGATTTTACAGACCAAGTTGCTCCTCATCGACAGCTAATTCAAGGCCCGCATCCGCCAAAAAAGACTGCTCGTCGTAAGGAGCCCAAGGACGCTACAGCACCGCTTTTCTCGACCGACAGTTTGCAAAGACACCCAGCAGGAGAACCAGGACAAGAAGAATCAGCCCGTCCTTCTCCAGCCAAAAACACCGATATCCGAGATTTCTTCGGTCAAAGGAGCGAGATTCAAGAAATCCATCCCGTCCACAAACCATCCTTTACGCCAATCAATCCACCAACCCAACGTCAACCCAGACCCTCGACCTCCTTCACACTCCATCACAGCCCCTCTTTTCCGCAAAATAAGAAAAACAACTCACATAATATATCCCCAGCATCTCACTTCCCAGTCAGCCAGCCCACCTCCACCAATTCACTGGCCAAAACCCACACCTCACCTCCCCCACCGCGCCGCAACGAGCCACCCACACAACCCACCGTATCACGCCGCACAAGCACAGACTCCATGACTTCCTTCTTCCGTACTCAAGAAGAGAAAGCAATCAATCACTCATCCCAGCGTCTCATGCGCGACACTCGCGCACCCACAGCGCCGCCGCACGAGCAAATACCACACTCTGTACACAATCTAACACTGCATATTACTATCAACATCCCATCCATCATATCACTCGTACTCATGTACCGGGAGTCAACTCTGAAATGGGACTCGGCGGCGCAATTTGCGTACTGCGGGTTCCGTGCGGATGTGTCGGGAGGGCAGATTGTAGAGTGGGTGTGCAGGATAGATAGCAAGTTGTATGGTATGTATGAAAGAGTGAGTGACGCGGATGAGATAAGTATAGTCATCGAAGGGGGGGTGAAGAGGGCGTTGGAAGGGATTGAATGGGAAGGCGAAGAAGGGGGGGAGGAGGAAGAGATGTTGATGGAGCTGTAAGCGGCATCTTTTCCACAATCAGGAAGGACCATAGAGCAAGGACATGTGGGATCATCTCAGATAAAAAAAAACACTTTATGACTATATTCCCACCTTTCTTTTTCTTTTTCTACGAATTCCCCAGCTTGAACTCTCTAAACGCAACCTCCTCCGGCAACCTGAAGCTTGCACAAAACATCCTCTTCTTAGGCGCCACATCGCGTACATCATGCACATACACATCCTCCATATCCGGTGTAATCTCGTACTCAATCTGTCTACTGATCTCTTCGCAAATACCCTTAATTTCAGCCACATTATCGTCGCTCTTTGTGGAGAAGCAGTGGACGTGGATCATGGGTAGCTTCTGCTCCGTGTGGGGGGCTAGCTTTTTCTTAATATCAGCGGCAGGTAGGCCGGGGATGTTGGCGTAGAGGCCGATGAAGGAATGGAGGAAGGTGATAGCGGAGGCGGGCAAGTTCATGACGTAGTGGGCGAAGAAACTGGGTTGGATGAGCGTCTTGATGGGCTGGGGTTGCTTGTTTTCCTGGGGGTTGCTGCGGGAGAATTTGGTTTTTGGGTAGATGGGGACGCTGTGCCGGGAGTCTTGGACGAGGAGGTGGGCAGATGCTCGGCGGATGAAGGAGCTGCCGTCGGTGTTGAAGGGGCGGACAAAGTCGCCGACTTTGTTGATTTTGATGTTGTTTACGAGCGAGTTGTACGACTCGGGGTTGAGGTCGTTGGCCCAAACGAAGCACTTTTTCTTGCCAGAAGGGATGGCAAATGGGCCTACGCCTGCCATGACATCGCATATGGCCTCGCCTTCCTTGAACAGGTTGCAAAGACGCTCGTGCTCGGTGTGCAGACGTGTGTTCCAGTAGACCTTGGCAAAGTCAAACTTGAAGGTGCAGCCCTGCTCGCGGAGCTCGACATTCATGTCGTCAGGTCCGTGCAGGACCTCGTATTGAAATGTGCGAAAGGCGTTCTCTGTGCCCACATTGTCCAGTTTGTTGATGACAGTCTTGACCATAGGGTTCTTGTCGGCAAGAACAGTGGCAATAAGGTGTTTGTACGGCCAGTACCGCTCGCGCAGGTTTAGGTGAGCGACATGACCAGCGAGAGCAAAGCCCTGGGGGATTTCGTCGTCGTGCTTGGACTCTGGCGGGGGGATGATGGCGCCTGTGATCTCCGAGTAGGTGAAGTAGTCGTAGTCGAGGTGCAGCTGGTAGGGTATCACACCCAATGTGCCGTCCTGCTCAAGGTCGCGCAGCTTAGGGGACCATGTGGTTCGATCTGCCTGGCTTCAGACTCAGCACCCGGATATACCTACGGCTTGCGCATGTCGGCTGACTCACCAGTGTGGACGACTTCCGGTCGCAGGAGCAGACACTTGACGCCCTGCTGCGCTCTTTCCGCGTCGGGATCTGCCCTGATTGGATCGACGCGATTGTTCGGCAGCGTGTCCTTGGCGGCGGTGAGTTCCTTGCGGCATCGCGAAATGTCCTTGGGGTTGAAGATGCGGGCGGCCGAGGTGGGGATGGTTTTTTGGAAGAAGCTGCGGTCGAGCACCTTCATAGCGCGGTTCACGGGGGGCGCGAACATATCGTCAGTCGCCTCTGCGAGGGACATTGAAGCGTGGGATGGGGGCGTAGTGGCAGTGGCGGGGGGTGGTGTGGTGGTGGTGAGGGTGAAAGTAAATGTGGTGGTGGGATTATTTTGTGGAATGACGCAGCGTCAGGGTCCCCCGTCGGGCCCAGGTACCGAGCATGGCCCGTCAAATGCCCCTCGACCTGTAGATGCGAGCCAGATGATGTACCTGCAGCAATCTTCAGCCGCATCCTCGCAGCACAGCACCTGGCCGGCTTTGCTACGCCTAACTCTTTACACGTGCCAATTATTGCAAAAGGGTGCCGGGGCCTGCTGAGTGGCCAGAAGTTCGCCGGGGCGGGAATGCAGGGTGCAAGGATCGCGTAATCCTAAGAAGTTGCTTGCTTGTCCCTGGACCGCGATTTCAACTCCCATAACAACACCACCCTATGTCTGTGGCTTCAACCACCTCCTTGCCCGAAAAACAACATCCTCACCCGCACACACACCCCCGACTGCCCCAGTCGCCGCCCATGAAGTCTCACAGTCTCCGCCTCTGACCGCTGCTGCTGCAACCTACCGCCCTCGCTGCCCTCTCCTTTCTCCCTAGTACATATACCCCGGATTTCCGCCTTCTAGCCCGCCGACTGCACGCCCGCCCACCATGGCGTCCGGAGGAGGCGGCAACATCAAGGTCGTGGTGCGATGTCGACCCTTCAACGGGCGAGGTAAGCATTCCATAGACGCCCTCGTGCCCTGTGTTGCTGTGGCTAACCGCGAGCAGAAAAGGCGCGCAATGCACAATGTATCGTGCAGATGAAGGGCGACCAAACCATTCTTTCCCCGCCAAACACCGACGTTAAGGGAAAGGCCGCCAAAGCCGCTGCTGAGGGCGTAAAGACCTTCGCCTTCGATCGCTCCTACTGGTCCTTCGACCGCGATGCCCCAAACTATGCCGGCCAGGACAACCTCCACGAAGACCTCGGCAAGCCGCTACTCGACAATGCCTTTCAGGGCTACAACAACTGCATTTTCGCATATGGTCAGACAGGTTCCGGAAAGTCGTACTCGATGATGGGTTATGGCGCAGAATACGGAATTATCCCCAAGATTTGCCAGGACATGTTTGAGCGAATAAAAGGCATGCAACAGGACAAGAACTCGACCTGCACCGTCGAGGTCTCATACCTGGAAATCTACAATGAGCGCGTGCGCGATCTGCTGAATCCCTCCAACAAGGGCAACCTGCGAGTCCGAGAGCATCCGTCTACCGGTCCCTATGTCGAAGACCTGGCCAAGCTGGTGGTCCAGTCCTTCTCCGAGATTGAGAACTTGATGGATGAAGGAAACAAGGCCCGTACAGTTGCGGCGACCAACATGAACGAGACGTCCTCGCGATCGCACGCCGTATTCACCCTTACCCTTACCCAGAAACGCCACGATGTCGAGACGAGCATGAGCGGAGAAAGAGTTGCAAAGATTAGTTTGGTAGACTTGGCAGGATCAGAAAGAGCACAATCCACTGGCGCAACCGGTGCGCGATTGAAAGAGGGTGCAGAAATCAATCGATCTCTGTCTACACTGGGTCGCGTGATCGCGGCGCTTGCAGACCAGTCGTCTGGGAAAAAGAAAGCACAGGTTCCGTACCGAGATTCCATCCTGACGTGGTTGTTGAAAGATTCGTTAGGAGGAAACAGCATGACTGCCATGATTGCTGCAATTTCTCCTGCAGATATCAACTTTGAGGAAACACTCTCGACCCTTCGATACGCCGACTCCGCCAAACGCATCAAGAACCATGCCGTCGTAAACGAAGATCCCAACGCGCGCATGATCAGAGAACTCAAGGAAGAGCTTTCCAAATTGCGCTCCCAATTAGGCGGAGGTGGTGGAGGCGGTGGCGGAGCGGCAGGCTCGAATGGTATCGTGGAAGAACAGTACCCACCAGACACACCGCTAGAAAAGCAAATGGTTTCCATCACGCAGGCAGACGGCTCGACCAAAAAGGTCTCCAAGGCCGAGATTGCGGAACAGTTGACTCAATCGGAGAAACTCTACACAGAACTGAACCAAACCTGGGAAGAGAAGCTGCAAAAGACGGAAGAAATCCACAAGGAAAGAGAAGCTGCACTGGAAGAGCTTGGCATCAGCATTGAAAAGGGTTTCGTAGGTCTGTCCACACCCAAGAACATGCCACATTTGGTAAACTTGAGCGATGATCCGCTCTTAACCGAATGTCTCGTGTACAATTTAAAGCCAGGTACTACAACCGTAGGAAATTCTGATGTCGACGGTCAGACTGCACAGATACGCCTGAACGGTTCGCAAATTCTCGCAGAACACTGCAACTTTGAGAACGTGGATGGCAAGGTGACTGTGATTCCCCAAGAGGGTGCAAGTGTCATGGTGAATGGCGTTCGTATTGATAAGCCACGGCTCCTCAAGAGCGGTCATCGCATTATCCTCGGCGATTTTCACATCTTCCGGTTCAACAACCCACAAGAAGCGCGAGCTGAGCGCGCCGAAGTAGGGACAAGTCTCCTCCGGCAGACTGTCACTGCTGGCCAGCTTGGCAGCTCTCCTTCACCCGCTCCAAGGCCTGGTCACGACAGATCATACAGCTCAATTAGCATAGCGAACAGCGACTTCGACCCCGACAGCCCAAGAGCAGGATCGCCCGCACTCTGGCAACGAGGGCGAGAGTCTGAATTTTCCTATGCGCGAAGGGAAGCTCTTACTGCCTGGCTAGGGCCAGATAAACGCATTGAGAATCTACCAGACGAGGATTTTGAAGCACTCTACGAAGATCTCAGCAGGCTGCGCGAGACGCGCAAAGCACGGCCGGAAAGCCGGATGATTAGCGATGAGGGCGATACAGAGTCAATGTCTTCATACCCGGTCAGGGAGAAGTACGCTTCTGGCGGCACTCTAGACAATTTCTCCCTCGATACTGCGCTAACCATGCCCTCTACTCCACACCAGGAGGGTAGCGAAAAGATGCAAGAAATACGAGAGGATATGCAGAACAAGATAGATCAGTCAAGGGATGATTTCCAAGCCAGGCTGAAAGCTGACGAGGACGCCAAGGTGGAGTTGCAAGAGCTGCGAGCTGCCAAAGAGGCAATGCAGAGGCAAATGAAAGCGCAAAAGGAGGCATTTCAAAGGCATTTAAAAGAGCTTGGACACGATATTCCGCTTGAGATAGATGAGGACCTGGAGATCAAATCGGCAAATGCACCAAAAGAACAAGATGCACAAGACGAACGCCAGCTCGAACTGATACGTTCTGTCCTCAAACAGTGGCGGCGACGGAAATATGTCACTATGGCAGAGACTCTTTTACAAAATGCTGCGATTCTCAAAGAAGCTCAAGTCATGAGCCAACAAATGGACAAGCGAGTCGTATTTCAGTTTTGCATTGTCGATGTTGGCCACACAGTCCCTTCGTCCTACGACTTGGTAAACATGGGCATTCCAGGCGAAGATGATGAATACCTGGACAGCCAATCCAAACCATGCGTTGGCGTACGCGTCATTGACTTCAAGAATGAGGTCGTTCACCTATGGTCGTTACAGAAGCTCCGCGATCGTGTGAGGCGGATGCACCAAGTGCATCAGTACATGAACCGCCCAGAATACTTTCAACATTTCAACCCGGAATCGCCTTTCTCTGACCCTTGTATGCCTGAGTTTACACGGATTGGCGATGTCGATGTTCCACTCGCAGCCGTGTTTGAGTCGAGAGTTCGAGACTTCAGCCTTGATGTAATATCGCCATACACCTCGAACCCCATTGGCATCATCCGCTTGTCGTTAGAACCTTCATCCGCCGAGGCACCTTCAACCACACTGAAGTTCAATGTTGGCATGCATGAAATGGTTGGGTTTTCAGAACGAGAGGGAACAAAAGTGCACGCTGTGCTCTTCGTACCCGGTATTTCAGATGAAAGTGGCGCGACCACTACGACCTGGATTACCGATTTCAACGAAAGCCCCATTCGCTTTGAAAGTGTGCATAGCATGAGCCTTCCTTATCCAAGTCCACGCGACACCTTCCTTCGCATCTCTATCTTTGCCAAAGTCACCGACATCCACCTAGACATGCTGCTTAGCTGGGATGACATGCGCGACTCAGCCGAGAAGCCAAAACAGAAGCGTCGCAATGCACGTCTGCCGGAATCAGAGTTCTACACAGAAGACACGCACGACATCTTCGCCCGCATACAGGTTCAAGAGATTACGGACGACGGTACCTACCAGCCGGTTGAGGTCACACAGAGCAGCGTCATGGACCAAGGTGTTTACCAGCTCCACCAGGGCCTCGCCCGTCGCATTGTCGTGAATCTTACCCATACTTCGGGTGAGACCATACAGTGGGAAGGCGTCAAATCTCTGCGTATGGGTCATATCCGGATGGTCGATGCAGCAGGCAATTGCCCTAATTATGGCTCACCAGTCAAGGAAGTCCCAGTAGATCTTATTTCGCCACCCATTGTCCGAAACAACGCAGACGGCACAACAAATGTCAAATTCGTTGGCCGATGGGATAGCACTGCACACGCCTCGCAGATTCTCGACCGCGCGACAAAGGATAATTTCCGCGTTCGGGCCACTCTTCTCTTCGACGTCATGTCCTCAAAGCTTATTGAGCCCATGACCTTTTCGTTTGACCTCTTCGTACAGATCCGTGGTCGATCATACATGCGTCCAACCTCGCTCTTTTCCCTAACCAACATCTGGAACACGGTCAAAATTGTTCATTCAACAGTCGGGATCTTCAGTGTGGCGATACGTCCAACATCTGTAAAGCGCGCAACAGATCTCTGGCGCATGAACACAAAGGACGACTACATTAAAGGTGAGGAGCAGCTCGCAGGCTGGACTCCCCGCGGTGTTTCGTTAGTACGAGATTTCATCAACGTTGAGAAGCGCCGCCGCCGTGTTGCTGAGATAGAAACGGCCCGTTCCGTCCTCTCCTCCAAGGCCCTCAGCATACCCGCGTCAGCACTAGCATCCTCGAAAGACAAGCCACTAGACGATGCCCAGAAAGCACTCCTGCAACGCATCATCTCTCTGTGGAAGACTAAAAAGGCCCCGGCGGAGATCATCCTTAACTCGACGAACCTCGAGCCACCTACAAACGGCGCTGCTTTCGCACCACGTTCTTCTTCTCCCTCGCCAAGTCCAACGCCTAGCCTGACGGCGACGGTACGCTTCATACCCAAGAATCCAAACCTTATGAAGGCATCGTATCTTCTCACACCAGATCCGACCAACACCCGCTGGACTCGGCGATATGTGGAACTGCGAAAACCGTATTTGCATATCTACTCCACAGATGGTGATGAGATCAACGCTATCAATATTAGCACTGCGCGCATCGACCATTCTCCTCAGATTGCAAAGTTGCTCGGTGGAGTGCAAAATCAACACAGCAACAGTGCAAATGGAAGCGGAGGCGCAGGAGTGTACAAGGACGTCGTGTTTGCTGTTTTTGCACGATCAAATACGTACATTTTCCGAGCAAGGAGTGAACGGGAAAAGATAGAGTGGATTTTGAGATTAGACCAAAGTTATTTCAGTAGTGGGGAAGGTAGTGAGGAGAGTGCTTAATGACTAGAGGACTGTAAGGGGGGTGTAAAGGGTGACCTCTAGTGCGCGAACTAACGTCTATTTCTTGAGCCTGATTTTGAAACAGCTAGTAATTTTTGGGTGTAAGATAGGATATTGTTTTCCTAACCTCTTCAGGCGTTTCCTTTATATAGGCTTTTTTTGGGATACCCAGAGCACAGTTGCTCATTTGGCGCGATCGCTGCAGTAGAGATCGAATTAACCTTTATCGCTAAATGTACTAGTACGCTTGCACTTGTATTGTATGGTCGATGTATCGTTCCTAAACTGAAATGACATTGACGAATCAAGAGCATTGACAACAAGTACCATATCCACTTAAGGATTCTGCCCATGGTAAGATCACCCGACGCACTGCCGAGGCTAAACAATGAATCGATAGAGCTTACACGTACGACACCTCAACTCAAGATTTAAACTCAATAGCTAGCTAGACCCACTATATGCGTTTGCAATCAATCCAAGGACCTAATCGGAAGAGCAACAGATCGTGATCCACAATGGCAGAGGCAGGAAAAGAGAAGGCACAGCATGAGTTGGACAATGAGAAGCTTGGACAATACCTCCAGCAAGAGATACCTGGAATCAAATTACCAGTGACATCAACAAAGATTGGCTATGGACAAAGTAACCCTACATACTATGTTGATGATGCCGCCAAGAACCGGTACATCCTGAGGAAGAAACCCAGTGGTGCCATTATCTCGCCCGTCGCACACCGAGTTGACCGCGAATACAACGTGATCAAAGCTCTAGGTACAGTCAATGGCTTCCCTGTACCAAAAGTATACTGCCTGTGCATGGATCCCGACATAATCGGAACTGCATTCTACGTACGTCACCTACAAAGCAAACCCACCTTTACACCACAACCCACTAACATGCCCTGAACCTCCCCCAAAAAGATAATGGAGTACGTTCAAGGCCGCATAATCACAGACCCAGCCCTCTCAACCCTCCCCAAGCAGGACCGCCGCGCGGCCTGGAAATCCGTAGTCTCCACCTTAGCCTGGCTCCACTCCATCCCCCCCTCCTCCATCGGCCTCTCCTCCTTTGGCAAAAAAGAAGACTTCTACACCCGCCACTGCAATACCTTCTCCCGCATCGAAGCCCAGCAGGCCGCCATCCGCGACGTTGCCACTGGCGCGCCCCTCGGCCGCGCTCATCCGCACTTCGACGAGACAGTAGAGTATATCCGGCGCCATGCACCGACAGGCCGCAGCAGCATTATCCACGGCGACTACAAGTTCGATAATATCATACTGCACCCTACTGAGCCTCGTGTAATTTCGATTTTAGATTGGGAGTTGAGCACGATTGGGCATCCGCTGCTGGATACGGTGTACCTTGTTAATCCGTATTGGAATCGGGCGACTGGGGTTATGCCGGTGCCTGGGGCGGAGGGCAGAGGGGGTCGGGAGGTTTATGATGAGGAGAATTTGGGGGAGAGTGGTATGCCGAGTATGGGGGAGGTGCTGGATGTGTATATGGAGAGGGCGGGGTGGGATCCGAGGGAGGATGGGTGGGAGGTTGCGAAGGTTTTTCATTTGATGAGGGTGAGTGGTGGTTATTTTCTTTTTCCCTTGCCATCTTCGTTGTGGTCGCGTCTGCTTTTTTGAGGGGAATTCGATGGTCGACGTGACGAGTCCTCTTGAGGTGTGAAGTTAGGCTTATGACGACAAGCCTTGCTAACACAGTAATAGGGAAGCGTGATAAGCCATGGCATTCAAGCCCGTACTATCAGCGGCCAGGCGAGCAGCAAGTTCTCGTACATGTATTTTGAAAATACCAAGCGTGGACTTGATGAAGCGATTCGCATGGTTCGCGAGATGAAAGCGAAGGAAGATGCAAAAAGCAGCTTGTAAAAAGACAAGAGCGAAAAGGAAAAGGAACGAAAAATACATAGTGAGCTTCTTTCTTTGATTCTGAGATGTTTTTCACAACATCAACTGTGTATAGCTAAAATGTGCGCTGCTCTATGTCACTGTTCTCACCCACTTACCTGCACTTTCCTTCATCCTCTCCTCCCCCCCTTACGCCCTCTCCTTTCCTCCTTCCCCGCGGGTACGCACACTCCTCTACATGTTACATCATGCACCACACACCATGCACGCAACCCTCCTCTCCTCCTTGCGACCCTCCCCACCCTCTTCCTCGCCATTCCTTCCTCGCGCTCAACGGATACACTCTCTCCGCGCCCGGACTACATCACCCCGAACTCACCTTCCTCTGTCTTTCCCGTCCTCCGCTCCACTCCACTCCACCATCCCCAAACTCCTCCTTCTCCATCCCACCCTAACCATTCCACTCGCCCCGAGCACAAACCCCCTTTGGCCCCGCCTGCCACTTCGCACTCCATTCCCCTTCCCCAACCCCCTCTCTAACGTCCGCACAATGCATCGCATAACGGTGTAGCCCACCCCCAATACCCACATTCCCAATCGCGCCCTCATCCCCTGTAAAGCGCTAACCCCCACCGGTCCATCACCACCCTCACCCTACTCAATTCCAAAAAAAAACCCCATCCCCCGAAAATCCTCCCTACTGATGACAAACCCCCCCCCCCCCCATTTCAATCCAGCCCTCACACTCAAGACAACCTGTCTGTCAACCCGCCTCAGCCAAACTAGCCAAACCTACATCCTTCCCCCTTACTACACAACACCCCGGCCTATACCCGCCGTCCTAAAACAAAAAAGTCGAGAACACAATCAAGCAATTGCAAATCCTATACCCCACCCTTGGCTCCTTTGCCCTAAAAAAGGGCTGGTGACATTGCAGTTTACTTGACAAAAAAGATCTAGAAAGGAAGAGGAGCCCGTTGTCGATCACACAACCTAAAACGCTGCGCACGGACGGCACACAACGCTTAATACTTACCTTTGTAGAGTACCCCAACGTCAAGTGTCGCAGCTTTTTTTTTACCTGCATGTGAATGTAGACGCGAATCGGCGTAAGGTGACAAGCACGCGCCACAGGTATGAGAGTGGGGGGTGTGTGCAAGTATTTGCAATTCCCAAATTTCAATTTTGTATTTATTTATTTGTTTTTATTTTGAATCGATTTGAGATGATGAGATTGCACTGAGTAGTAGTAGTAGTAGATAGGTAAGCGCTTGCGCGGGCGTTACTATTGCACATTGACGCACTTTTTGCCAAGCTTGCATTTTGGCCAGTTTTTTTGGCGTCGAGGAACGGTGGAGCCGCAGGGTAAGGACAAGTGTATATAGCGCAGGGCGAGGGGGGGCGACTCATTGTGTGTTTGTGATGAGTGGGGGGGGGGGGGTGCGGTTCGGAGGTTCGGGTGTTTGTGGGGCAATTGGGAAGGAGGCAGATTGGGCTGTATCGGGTTTGTGGTTTGCTTTGTCTCGAGATTTGTTTCGCACGTGTGCGAACTTATAAGGGTTATTCTCTGGTTGGGCGGCTAGGGGTAAGGGTGGGAAACAGATGGATGTGTAAATCAAAGTCGTACGAGAAAGGGCTTAGGGGTGGGAGCTTGGAATGGCTTGTCAAGTCTTGTTGCCTTGTTTCCTGAGGAAGCGGCGAGGAAGCGGGCTAGAAGCGCAAAGACGGGCAAAACGGAACTTTTTTGCCATCGAAGGTAGATCTAGACGGAAGGGATTTTTTTACAAGGGAAAAAGAGAGAAAACGGGAAACAGAGAAATAATAACAAAGAAACATGTGTGTATGGGAAGAGGCAACGAAATCGCGCGTATGCATTTTGAGTGTTTTTTTGTCTCTTTTTTTTTCTTCTTTCGAGGAAAAAAGTTGCAAGGGATGTTGGCTAAATCTAAATCATTTCCATTGCCCATAAGGGCGACGACAACCGTATGTCGGGATTCCCGCTCATGTTGAACCTTGTGGGATACCCTCCCCAATCATCCATCGCCCTTGTCCTTTTTCCGCGCGCAAAGCCACCCTGACAAACCGGTTCTGATCTGCTTCCCCCCGAACCCACTCAACTTTGGCAAAAGAGTGCCGTTGTTTACGAGGCCGCGGGGAAGAGAACCAGGAAAGAGAGAAAATAAAAAAACACTGGAGGGAATTTGAGTGTCCAATTTCGCTGCCGTCTCCCCAAATTTTTTAGGATTTCTTGTGACGCCGCGCTATGCAATTGAAAACCACACAAAAGACAACAGAAGAAAAGGAATAAAGACAACACAAGGCAGAAGAAGCAGTGAAAGACAGAAGAGGCGGAGAGAGGATGAGTTGACAACGAAGTATTGTTTGTCTGATTACAAGAGTTGCTTTGCACCGAAAAAAATGGGGTCTAGAACGCCGAAAGATACGCCCAACCAGTCCCGCAAACAAAACGGGGCAGAAGATCTAACAAAAGCTTCGAGACCTGCTGGCGGCTTTAAAACGGAAATGAACAAGGAAAAAGAGAGAGGAAAAGGAGATAGGGAGATAGTGAGAGAGAGATGAAATAGCAACCAACAAGACCGATTGGGGTATAAAGAGCGTGACTGCTTTTGATCTCACAGAGGGAAAAATGATGTGTCAAAGTACAGCGGGTGAAACGAAGAAAGGATAGGAAAATGCGCCCAACACAAAAAGAAAACGAGAATCTATAGTGTGTGTGGGGACTTAGTGGTCGGCAATGTCCTCATCCATGCCTGGGTAGATAATATCTGCCACGTAGATGGCTTGGATGTGCTTGAAGAGGACAAAGGCCCACATAGTGATGACGGCAATGGACAAACCATTGCCGACGTACAGTACCGTTTCATCTCTTAGCTGGTTGCCAATTGAGATGGTGGCAATGACAAAACCAGTGTTGGGGAAGACCATGGCCCACCATCCAAGATGGAAGTAGACGGCCCATGAGTTGATGACCTAAGAGTATTTGTTAGAAACACTGCTAATGTACAAATGTGCATAGAGAACTTACGGCAACGAGGGTAATCATGAAGAACCACATGGCAAGAACCCAGAGAAAGAGCGCGACAACAAGCGCAAGTGTCCTAAGAAGCTTTGCGTCGACCAGGCCATCACCCTGGAGGTCAAAGTCGTCGGGGAGCGCATTAGCCATACCAATCAGAGCCAAGCACGTGAAAGAAGGCGGGCCGACTGCGATAAACATGGCACCTCGATGTTCGCGATCGGGGTATCCGACTTGCATGAGGCGACCAATGTAATGCGCATACATGAGAATAGCAACGGTAAAACCAAGACCCTGGCATCCCAAGCCGGCGACTAGAATTGGCATTCTAGCAGACACTGGCTGTTCCTTTGCAATAACCGATGCGATCGTACCAGCAAGCATAATGGGGAAGATGGGCAGGAGCCACGAAGGCATGAAACTGTTGAGCTTGTAGGTGTGGCTGCAGAAGAGGAACGAGTACTGGAAGGAGGCTAGGCAGAAGGTGATGAAGGTGTATGACCAGAACGCGACTGCCATGGTGGTGACAGCCCACGAACGGTTCGGATGGTTGGCGTCGTACGACTCGATGACGTATTTCTGGGTTCCGGTGATGATGGTTGCGATGGATAGGAAGAAGGGACCGAGGAAGAGACCTTCACGCTCGTGCGAAATGGACGCTTTGAAGGAGCCCGCGTACTTGGTGAAGCGGAGAACCATGGTCATGGTGACACCGGTGAACAGGAGGAGGTTGAGGATGTAGAAGATGGCACCAATGGTCTTGATACCGGGGAAGGGATGCGGTTGGATGGCGATAAGCGTACCAAGACCACCAGTAGCCATGGTAAGAGTGTAGTTGGCCCATGTGTAGTGCGCCAGCCTTTGGCCGGGAGTGAGGTAGGGCTGGTTCGGGTCTTTCTTTCCAGGAATCTTGGTGTGCTTATCCCATTCTCCGTGACCATGTCCATCGCCGTGCTTAAGCTTCTCAAGGTCAATAGTATCCATTTGAGGCGCGGGTTCAGGAGCTGGATCCCGAAAGGGGTTTTCTGTCGGTCGGTGCAGCTCTTTTACGTCAACAGGGTAGCCATTAGCGTCCACTTGGGCGGGAAAGTATGCATTGTTGGATGCATAAAGGGGTGCGGGCGTTTGGACCCATGTGTTAGAGCGACTTGTCTCGCCAGAAGGAAGGAAACCTTGGTTCTGGGGAGCGGCAGGAGGAGGAAGAGATGAGTAGTGGTATGGGTTTGGAGGCGGTTGCTGTGGGGGTTGTTGATACTGCAGCACCTGTTGTGGTGGCGGTGCTTGTTGCTGTGCCTGTGGTTGTTGTAGCTGAGGAGCAGGAGACTGCAATCCTTGTTGAGGGCCTGGAAACTGAGAGTAATTGTTCACATCCTGGCTGTTCTGAGGAGAGTGTTGAGCTGATCGAGGCGCAGGTGGCATGCCATACTGCCCTTGGTTTGGTGGTGTTTGCATCCTAGGACCGGTAGGAAGGCCGTATGGGTTTGACTGACGGACTTGGGCGGGATATTGAGGCTGTTGTTGTTGGATGGGAAAGGGTTGTTGTTGTTGTTGAGGTGATTGTTGTTGCTGTGGTGGGTTGGATGTGAGAGGATACTGGTCGTTGTTGTAGGTATCCTTTTCGCCAAAGGATAGGCCTTCTGGCTGGTAACGGCTTTCCATTGCTGTAGTGAGTGAGTGTAGAGGTGGTGACCTGCACCGTGGAAGACAGGCAAACGGAAAAAGTCAGCGATAGTGGTGTGAGAGGCAAGGAAAACGAAACGTGTTGTAGCAAGAAGGAGTGGTAAGTAATAAGACGGCCCGTAGGAGTAGGCAGTGCTAGGGACTATAGCAATGTAGGAGCCAGGGCCGAACAAGCTCGACATAGGCTGGATGCTTCTACCATTCGGTCCTGTTTCGAACCACGCGCCGTCCGGGCACTAAAAGCAGCCGGCAGCTAGTCAAAGTGCCCCGAGTCGCCATGGTAGGACTTCAGACATCCTTGGCGTGGGTAGAGTGTTGCGTACGCCCTCCCTGGCATCCCTACTGACACTGGGCCGCTATCAAAGCACGTTCCTTGAGATAACGATCTGAGGTTGCCTTCGCTTCATAATGCGCCAGAAACGGAAACTCCGCTCTGATAGTGCCCGACACGCCAAGATGTTTGAGCTCGCAATTGTGGATTGGAGGTCAAGGGCAAGCGCTTGTTGAGGTCGATTGACATCCACTGTGGCTAAGTTGCTTGCGCATTCCGAGACGTCACGGTCTGAGAAGGACAAATCTTTGAAGGCATGTCATTGCTGTACGGTGGTTCCACCAGTGACGACATGTTGGGAATTGCTTTTGGCGATAGGGTTGTCTCACCCAAATGATATCTTCACATGCTGATCACGTCTAGACTAGCAGACAGCGCCCGAACGGCCACCTCGAAGCAAGAACAGGACCGATAGAATGCGGCCGTCTCGGATAGTGTCCGCGGTGCTAGGAGTCTCCCGCCAGCATCAGTGGGACCCCTATCAAAGGCAGGACGAACAGTGTCCGATTTGGATCACAGTGAGCAGCGGCGACGGCGGGCGAATGGGCTCCGTAATGGCCAAGGCGCGGACCCTACAGGCGGGACCTTGGCAGCAAGAGATTGAGATGCGGCTCAAGTTGTATAGCGACGGCGATTCGCGGTGAAAATAGGGGGCTTGAAACGGGCGACGAAACGCGTAAAGCGGACCTTACTGTGTCGTCTTTGATGCCAAGGTTCACGCGCCAAACACAGGCCCACTGCTTTCACGCCCGACGCAGCCACTTCCGCATCTTACAGGATAAGGTTTAGGAAACCTTGGCTTAGATGCTTGCGTATGCACAACACCGTTGGCTGACGATCGCTGCCAGGGAAACTTGACGTCGTCTCAAAAGTGCCAGAAAGACGCATCCATGGTCCACTCTAGGGTTTGATCTTGGTTCACATCCAGCCATGTCTTTGGTAAGTACATAGCCTACTTGGTTCTCGCCCTACAGACTACAAGCGACAAGCGCAGCGGGTCCCCCCTATGCATGTTCCATACGCCTGTCTATACCTGTAGATTGCGATGGGCGAGCGCGTAGCATCAATGGGTGGCTAGTCCTACTCGCAGTAAGGTTTATGCTATTGACCTGTGTATCCGCTTCGTCGATGATCAAAAATGGACCGCTGATCATCGTCGCCTTTGCGCGTCATGGCTGTTCCTGGAAGAATAGTGGCAGATGTGCTCTCTGCGCGGCGCTCTGCTTTGCTCGGCAGTGGGTCTCTTGAGGCAATGAGCGTGGGCAGTGCAGTCGATGGCATTCGCGGCCAAGATGTAATTAATTCGGACCGTGGCAAGTCTTGGTAACGCTGTCGCTCATCAATTCGACCAAGCGTACGAGTGAGCAATACGACGGATCTATTTAACTCATCAGTCAATAACAGGCTGCTATACCTGTGAACAGGCGACCCAAAGGGTTTATGGGCAGCAGCGGCATCATCCCTGGACGGTGATCAACATGAGGCTGACAGGCTAGCAGACAACGGGCTGTTCCGTGCCCTTGGCGACAGTGTTCCTTGGGCGCCCTTCCACATGGCAACCTTGCTGGTGGCCACACGTAGCGCAAGCACTGCCCAGCCACCAACAAGTCAGTTTGTCGCTAACTACGCTACAATAAATAAAAATTCTACATATGCAACCCGCCGATGTCTTGTCTTGTCGTGCACAAAGCCTTTCTGAACCCGATGGTCGCGCCCAACTCCGCCATACTGTCTTTTCTCGTACCGTCATTTGTCTAGTGTTTCACTGGGCCCTACGCTCCTTAGCCTTTGTTTGCGCGAGCGGCCATGAGGGTATACCCTAGGCGCCAGGGTAGATTAAGGTCTGCTCGGTCATTCATTACATAACAATGCGGACTAACTCGAACCTTTACCTCCGGCATACCCTAGGAAATGCATCATATCGAGTCTCTATGTCTCAAACGCGCTCACCATGTATTTTTCCGCCATTAATCTCCTAGAACCATAGCCAACTCACATAAGAAGAGCCCAGAGAGTCGCACAGCCTAGTGGAGCCATGCGGATACAGTAGCCATATCCGAATTTATTGAGAGAAAAAAACTCGTCCTCTCTATACGACTCCAAGAGCTCAATGCCTGCTAATTCCTTCTAATGAATCTCAATATTCTACATCTTACTCGCCTCGCGAAGAACTTGCTTGGTCAGCATCTCACCCTGTTTCCTTTGCTCACTCAGTCGCCCCATTTTCAAAAGGTTTGCTATCATTTCTTCGTCCCCATGATGACTGTTATGCTCGAATTCGGGCTCTTCGCCATACGCGACACGTGCTGCATCGACTAGGATTCTAGCTGTCATTCCAAATATCCTGAACGTGCTCAGACTGTCAGTTGCTGTCGGCGCAGGTCGAGCATCCCCCCCAGAAGATTCCTTGCTATCGGTCAAAAGTTCTGCGGGTTGCGACGGCTTGCGCAACAGTGAAGGCGAATGTGGAATTCTTGGCATATAGAAGTTATGCATCCTCCAGCGTGATTCGTGCCAGTCTGTCCAAGCACCCCTATACCACTTCTCTGGCCTACCGTCTTTTTGCACGGGCGCTGGGCCGTTGCCCTCCCATTCTTTTCGTAGGAAATTATGAAATGGTACAGTAAAAACGGCGGCTACTTCCTTGGGATCGAGACGGGGTATGAGCGTCTCTTCGACAGAGGCATTGCTAACTTCAGAAGAAGCAGGGTTGATCGGCGACCCACTGTCCGGACCAAGAAAAGCAACGCAAGGTCGGACTCCAAGTTCCGTCTTCGCCAAATTGGTAGGCAGCTCGCAGAGATGCTCTAACTTGAAGCCTCGAAGTTTTGCTTCATCCAACGGAAGTCCAATCTCTTCGTAGGCTTCGCGGCGGGCGACTTCCCAAGGTGATTCCTCCAACGTATCTGATTTACCTTGGCAACGTCAGGGCATAGTCATGATACAGATTAAGTGACGTACCGCCGGGCAGTGCGACTTGTCCCGAATAATTCCGAAGCTGCGCACTCCGCACCGTAAGCACCACCTTGAGCTCGCCATGGCTATCGGGGAAGAGCAGGATGAGTACCGCAGCGCGTCGAGTAAGGGGACAGTTGTGCCATTGCGTCGCTGGCGGTGTGTACTGGCGGAGACGACACAACGCTTGCTACAAGACGCATCAGTACGTGTAGTGGCTGGGCGGCGGGGAGGGGAAATGTTATAACGCGTCATGCGGCGGTACAACAAAGCGCTGACATACCGCTGATCTTTGGGAAAGCGCCATGCTTGCCATCACCTTGCGTTGAGCAAACCATGTTGTTGGTCTCATGAGAGATGGCCGGTGGTTGTAGCGCGCGAGACGTCAGTGGGGTTGATGTCATATGCCGAGGCTATCAATACTTAGGCGAAATGCAGGAACCTCATGGCAACCCGACAACGTCTAGCTGACCATAGTATTAAGTTTGGAACGGACCCGTCAAGACATTCACCTGCCATCGTTGCACATCACCGGCACGCAGTGGGAGTAGCATAACTTTTGAACAACTTTCATACAATTGAATCGCATCTCTATATGAAAGGAAACTCCCAATCGTTATCATCCGCATGCGTAGCCATGGAAGATTGCTGCAGATCCCCCCACGTATGCATACGTCGACAACTTGCAGCAGCTCCTCGAGGACATAAGAAAGTAACATGAAATTGCAGAAGAAGACCCATCCGTCAACTAAGCATCGTAAGTCTATCATATGCAGACATTCTTTTAGGGAAATCATTTCGCACATGAGAGACCAACGCCAAGATGCCGCGATGTAAGGACGGCTTGCTCGTCCCACCCCGAACCACTTTTGAACCAGACCAAACAGAGAGCACCACCTGGCCTTGCAGGCGTGCTCGAATTAGAAGACCACCGTCTCTACACCGTTACGCCACCTGGACCGCAGGAGGGGTAGGGAGAGACGGTAGGATGAATGCAGTATAGGAACAGCTTCTTAGATGAGGTCTGTGAATGCCGTTAGCAGCCGAACTTAATAACATACTCGGATTGGACAGAAACTTACCAGCCACGTTCATGGGCATCTCCTCGATTTGTGTGCTGTAGAACTGCTCAATTTCGCGCATCATGCGGACATCATCGGCAGTGACGAAGTTGATGGCAACACCCTTACGTCCGAAACGTCCACCACGACCGATGCGGTGGATGTAGTTCTCACGGTTGGCGGGGAGGTCGTAGTTGATGACAAGGGAGACCTGCTGGACATCGATACCACGGGCAAGAAGGTCAGTGGCAATGAGGACACGGGAAGATCCGGAACGGAACTCCTTCATGATGACATCACGCTGGGCCTGGTCCATGTCGCCGTGCATAGCAGAGACAGTGAAGTCACGGGCAGTGAGCTTGTCGGTGAGCCAGTCGACCTTTCTGCGGGTGTTGCAGAAGATGACGGCCTGGGTGATGGTGACGGTTTCGTACAAGTCGGACAGAGTGTCGAGCTTCCAGTCCTCCTTCTCGACGGCAATGTAGAACTGCTTGATACCTTCAAGAGTAAGTTCGTCCTTCTTGACGAGAATGCGGACGGGGTCGCGCATGAACTTGGTGGTGACCTCGAGGACATCCTGGGGCATGGTGGCGGACAGAAGGACAACCTGGGTGGACTGGGGCAGGAGCTGGAAGATGTCGTAGATCTGCTCGGTGAAACCGCGAGACAACATCTCGTCGGCCTCGTCGAGGACGAACATCTTCATGTGGTCGGTCTTGAGGACGCGACGCTGGATCATGTCGTGGACACGGCCGGGGGTACCAACAACAACCTGAGGGCCGTCCTGGAGGGCCTTCATGTCGTCGCGGACACTGGTACCACCAATGCAGGCGTGGCACTGGATTTCCATGAAGTCACCAATGGCAACAACAACCTTCTGGATCTGCTGAGCAAGCTCACGGGTGGGGGCGAGGATAAGAGCCTGGCAGGCCTTGACGCTGGAGTCGATCTTCTGGAGGGTGGAGATGGAGAAGGTAGCCGTCTTACCGGTACCGGACTGGGCCTGGGCAATGACATCGTTGCCTGAAGGATGTGTCAGTTACAAGTTCTGATTGTAGTGCGGGCAGCGCATATTGTTTGTGGAGGGGCAAACTCACCCTTGATGACGGGCATGATGGCACGCTGCTGGATAGCAGAAGGACGCTCGAAACCATAGGCGTAGACTCCACGGAGGAGCTCAGGCTTCAGGTTCATGTTGTCGAAGGAGTCGGTGACTTCATCGTAGTTGGACTCGATCTGGCCTGCGCGGGGTTGGTTAGCGTGCGCTCTAGGATTTTGCAAGTGAGGCGGTTATCGCTATCGTCGTCGCTGTTGCACTGCGGGGGAAAAGCGCATCTTCGCACAGCAACAGCGGCGTCGAAGTCTCTCTGGGAGAAGAAAAAACTTACCCTCGGGCACATCCTCAAGACCTTTGTCAGCCATGATTGCGACTGGGGAAGAGCGACTACTGGTGCTGGACCGTAGTCGAAGAGTTGCTCGTGGCGGGGTTGAAGCGGGGGGATCCTCTGGATGCCGCCGCTATAAGAGAGTACTTGTTGTGGAAGAAAAAACTAGATACCAGATCCTCTGCGCGAGAATCAAGTGGGTATCTAGAAATGAAGTGTGTTTTTTGTGTTGTGGTGGATTTGGTGATGATGAGGGACAGAAGGTGGGTGGGCAGCCGACGTTATAAGCAGGAGCCACCTGAGATTTTTTTCCAGGTGCTAGCGCCAAAATCTCGCTAAGACAAGCCAAAATCCTCGTCGATGCTTGCAGACGTACGAATACACTGGGCCTAGTCGCCCGCAAATAATTGTCTAGAGTACTATTATCCAAGGTCCGCGCCCCAGGCCCGATCAATGACTCCTTCCTGATCCCCCGTGATTGCATCTGAACCTCGGTTTGCGCCCGTGGAGCCGTCTGCGCAGTGTATATACCAAGCTTTGTTCTACGCTTTTCTTCACAATGGCCCCCGGCATCCTAGACCCCCCTGGCATCGCAACTGCCGAATCACGGCCCTCGAAAAAGCTCAAGACCTGTGCAGTGGCAACAACCGACTCTGACGATGAGGATGTCGCCGTCGCCGCCACCGCAGTCCCCTCGCATCCCTTGGGCATCAAGCCGGCCGGTAATGCCTATACCGCCCGCGAGAACATCAAGTCAAGATGCGGCCTCTTTGCCAGCCTACCGGATGAGCTGCTGAGCCACATCCTTGAGTCATTCGATGCTGATGTGCTGGTACGCCTGGGCAGTACCTGCCGTGCCCTCTATGCTTACACCAGACTGGACGAGCTGTGGAGAGCTTTATTCGTCAAGTAAGTATTAACCACGGTCGACACATGCATGGACTATTTTCTTCGGCTCTTGTCATTTTGTTGATTGCATCTCCACCATGGTTTCCATCAGATGATGTGCAGGAAGGATTTTTTCCTTGCAGGCTGTCTGAGCACGTTGTCTGAGCACGTTGTCTGAGCACGCTGCACGACGTCTGTCTGCTATGACTGTCCTTGGTCGCCTTATTGCT
This sequence comes from Bipolaris sorokiniana ND90Pr, assembly GCF_000338995.1. NCBI lineage: Eukaryota > Fungi > Ascomycota > Dothideomycetes > Pleosporales > Pleosporaceae > Bipolaris > Bipolaris sorokiniana. The sequence continues at coordinate 312,491 of NW_006911897.1, read as the reverse complement.
ATACAGCTGTAGCCTGCGGAATCACGAGCCCAGTGCGCGAGTAGCGGTATGACTCAGCTCATAAAGCCTCCAGCAGTGGACTAGACAATTCACTTGTTTCTTTGCCTGTTCTCACATATCCTCTACTCAGGATTGGATCGAGGTCGACCGTTGGCGGTAAGCGTCAACGATTACTGAATCCGACAGTCTGATTGGCTATCCCATATAAGCTAGCGTGTTTCTTCCTTCGAGCCACTTTCTAGTCAAACACCGCCAATAATCCAGCGTACGCAATAGCTGATTTGCAAATAGTTCTCCGGCCGAAGATTTTGAATGGCGCGGAACTTGGCGAGCGACATATCTCAAAATTCCCAAGGAGCATGTCACCTCTTTCCCATGCAAAAACCTCTTCTCAGACACTCTGTACCGCCCGTTCCAATGTGCCCACACACCTCTCAACCTCTATGCACTCAACATTCCAAAGCATAACGAGATAGCTCGACTGTCAGATCTGAATTACGAAGAGTATGCTGAGACTTGGGTAAACAAGCCCTTTATCCTCACCACACCCGTCAAGCAATGGCCCGTGTACGGTACCTGGACACCAGATTACCTGCTCGAAAAATTCCCAGAAACAAAGTTCAGAGCTGAAGCAGTTGACTGGCCAATGAAAAAGTACATGTCCTACATGCACGACAACGCTGACGAGTCACCCTTGTATCTTTTCGACCGCGCCTTTGCAGAGAAGACAGGCATCGACATATCAGCACCACCCCACTCAAAAGAAGCAGCATACTGGAGTCCCACATGTTTTGGCGACGACCTTTTTGGCGTTCTAGGCGAACACCGCCCAGACTGCCGCTGGATGATCATGGGTCCAAAGCGTAGTGGCTCGACATTCCACAAAGATCCCAATGCTACATCAGCGTGGAATGCCGTTCTCACAGGCAGCAAATACTGGCTCATGTTTCCCGCTGGCCCAGGCATCGAACCGCCCCCAGGCGTCATTGTTTCAGAAGACCAGTCCGAGGTTACTTCACCACTGAGCATTGCAGAGTACATGCTGACGTTTCACAAACTTGCCCGCCAAACTCCAGGCTGCAAAGAGGGTATTTGCTACGCTGGCGAAGTATTGCATGTGCCCTCTGGGTGGTTCCACCTGGTGCTTAACCTCGAAGACAGTCTAGCATTGACGCAGAACTTTGTCCCAAGGAAGAAGCTGCCTGATGTCTTGGGGTTCCTCCGCGACCAAAGGGCAGAAGTCAGCGGCTTCAAAGAGGACGTTTGCGATAGGGCTTATGAGCTTTTTGTAGAGAGGTTGGGTGAGCAGCATCCCGACTTGCTCAAGGAAGGTCTTGCGGAGTTGGAGAAGATGAAGACGAAGAGTAGAGGGAAGTGGGAACAGCTAACAAAGGGAGATGGAGAGGAGCAAGAAAGTGGAGGCTTCAGCTTTGGCTTTAGCGGAGATGATGATGATGATGATATCCCGTGAACACTTTAGAAAATGCAAAGTTCATTGAATTTGTAAACAAAAAAAAATCATCTGTCTGCGTATTACTATGCGTTTGGGTATAGTTCCTTCATAAAATCGTAAATCATAAACGCCATGTCGTTCATCGATGTGTCCTCTTGTTTCCCCTCTCACTTTGCGTGGTTGATAATCTCAGCATACATGTCTTCCGGCACCTTGCCAGCAAAGCTCATAGCCACACCTATGATCTTCTGAGCATTCAAGCCGGGCAAATTACGCAGAATAGTGTTGGGACTGTACTCGCATGTTAGCATGCGTCGACAGAAAGAAGAGAAAAGCCATCTTACCTAGGACTGGTCAGAATATCCGCACGAATAACAACCAACTGAGCAACAATGCACAAGATGTTCAAATGCGGACCATATGCAAAAAGAAAGTCCCAGAGCTGCAGAACCTCCGGCAGAGGCGGCGTACACGCACACATGGTCAGCACAGAGGCAAAAGCATAGATCCTCGCCTCCATATGGTGCGCCATGAGGTACTCGTAGAGCTTGGGATCCACAACCTCGAGCACCCTATCCACAAGCGCCAATCCCTTGTGCACGCCCTCCATGGATCCGCGCACATAACCGGGACACTCTTGCGTAATCAACCTCTCAAAGCCCGTAAACGCCTCGACCTCGCTGCGGGCGGCGTACAGAAAAGGTCCGCACAGCACATTCATGCCCTGCACATAGCCAATCTGCTCCGCGTCATTCGTCGTCGACGCCTCTGTGCGCGCGCCCCCCGTCCGCGACATCACAGTCGAAGTGTCTGGGCTGCCGCCGAACTCTGATAGCGTGGGGGGTGACTGCCACCCATTGACACGTGCCTCGTGCGCATCGTTGAGCCGCCACGCCACGGCGTTGAGGACTCGCGTAATGCTGTTTTGCGTGACGCGGCGCCGGAAGAGGGGATCGCCTTGGAAGGTGCGGAACGTGTCGTTTTGGATTTTGGCGTGCGCGGGCGAGGCGCCTTGTCGGACGAGGTCGAGGTACACGTCTGTACGGAGCGGCGGCGCGTTCAGCAGGATCAGCCAGATGTAGATGCGTAGTTCCGACTGTTTTAATGGCGAACATGACGTTGAATTAGCCTTTTTGCGGATTCACAGACACTTGTGGGCTCGAGCGCTTTTTTCTCCATGCTTTGCCACGCATACAGCCTGTTCCATTGTTGTGGCTTCTTTATTTTCGTGGGGCTGGGAAAGGGGCGCGCGCAGAGCGAGCGGCGGAGCAGCAACGTACCATGCCCTCGCTGTTTGCGGGAATGCCTTTGGTCAGGATTGTGTAACGCAGTTCCTGGAGGTACTCCTCCGGGTCGCTTGCAGAAGCTCCCTTGAGGAGCAGCATGTCCAAATTCGTCATTCTTGGAGGGAGGGGGTGTGAAGAGCGTTTGCAAGCGATTGGACTCGACCCGTGTTTGGAAGTTTGGTTTGGCGTTTCTCGCCTGCCGGTTGGCAACAGTACTACGTAGTAGTCACGGCCTTGGCGCGCCGCCAGCCTCTCATACGCGTTTCGAGGGTATCATGTTCCGTTCCGTCTCTGTTTCGTTCTTGCTGTGCAGACGGAAAGTCTTATGCCGCCTACGGCAGGCTTGGCTCTGCTTGTCCTCGATGCTAAGGCTTTTTGCCAATTGTGATCTGGAATGCAAAAACAACAAATTGGAGTATACTACATCGTCAGGTCTTGGCTGTACACATGTCATTTCAATATGCAATGACAAATTCCGTAACAACAACGGCAACCTAAAAGACTACCAAGCCTATCTGTGTAATCATGTTTGACCCATGTCAACTATATTCCTAATTCCACCCCCAAAGCCAAGCCCGAATTCCAAAAAAAACCACAAGACTAAGAATAGGCCAGAAGCAAGAGCGAAAACGACAAATCGAGCATGCAAACACGCATACTGCCCAGCTTCCTTCGTGTCGCAGCTGAATGACTCTACATCCTCGGAGCACACTCTCCAAATGGTATACATGTTTATGTAAATATCAAACGCTATCGCGAGCCGCCTGCCCATGTATGCCACAAGGCTTCACCAGGACTGGGCATTTACTCTCTTACTCACACCGTGAAACCAATACCTGTGAGACAGACTCTACCTCAGAACATTTCTCCTCCGTCTTTCTCCGAAAACGTCGCTGATTGTGTTTTGAAGCCGCGGAGCGGGTGGGCTCCGCGCTGACCGAGTCTTGTCAGCAATTGTGTCAGATGTGGATGTGCAACTGGGCATTATCTTCACAAGAACCTTATGAATGACTATTTTTATTTTTTATCGAGGACAATTCTTCCACATACGACCATCGGCGAAGTATTTCACTGGGTCCCGTTCGCTCCCCACACGTTAAGCCTTCGACCGGCGGACTAGTAGTCAGGTGGGTGACCACTGGCGAATCCCCGCTGTTGTATGTTTTTTTGTACCTTTGATTCTGAAAAAGCTTCTTAGAATAAAGCCTACTAAATTGGGGTTGCTTTGAAGGATCTATTAAATCGGTTTGCCCAGATATTTCTTAGCGTGATAGTAGCACAAATGTTTTAACAGGAAACAAAGTACTTAGCACATGAAGAGTAGGAATAGATAGATTTAATCGAATAACGAAGAGAACTACTTACTAAAACTTCTTCTCGTTTATCATTAGGCTTTGTCCTTTTTAATATATACCTTCACTCATGTACTGTTGATTAAAGTAGTTTATATACCCAACAGATTAATATCATTATATGAGAAGTTCACCTCAACCCGCCACTTCGACAGTCATGTCTTGATTTCCCCTTCCCTATATTCCCACAGACAACTATCCCCCTACTCCATAAACAACTCAATAGGTGGGTTTGATGGGTGAGGAAGACATGGTTGTTTCTGCTCTTCTTTTAGTTGAAGAGGGAGCAGAGTAGATTTTAGGAGCGCTTAATACAGGCGTGATGTGTATTAAGAAAGGGGAATAAATAAATAAATTGAAAAATGAAGCGCTGAAAATCTGGGTATTCAGCTGTTCAAGCTCAATACCGAACCTCAGCTTTCCTTGCATTCCCTATAACACTCACCAGTAGAGATGCTTACTCGATGACAACACATGCATTCGAATTCTCAATCTTGCAGCTCATGTAACCCCGCAACGACATATGCTACCCAGAAAAATACCCATAGTTCCGACTATTTCCCTATTAGCGGAAATGGGCATTGGAGTTCCGTCTGTGCAGAACCACATATACATGCATGCATACCAGATACCTAATACGTAAACCCAAGAAGTCACTGAATACAGGAAGCAGGAAGAGGAAGGAAGTAACAATACTTAGTCGAATAGATATTATTGCAAAATAAATTGTAATACACCAACTCGGTTGTATTGCACTACGCTACACGATCTAGAAGACAGGTACATCATGTTCCATAACAGCATCTAGGAGCAAAATAGCAATGAACAGTGGCAAACATATTATTCAAGTGTCATTCACCCAATCTCCTATCAAGCAACAGCCACGCCATATGCCCACAAACTACCATACGATCTTTCAACTCAACCTCCGTAACGATGATTTCACCACTATAGACCTACATCTATTCTATCCCACACAAAAACTCGCCTTCCACCGTACCCCACGCCTCACCCTAAAAAAACCACAGACACCAAAAGAAGGCAAGCATATACCATACTACATACTTACCCTCCAATCCTGCCATCCGATCCTACCATCCCACTCCACCATCTCCAAAATAAAATCCCTCAACAATCCATCCCTTACGCTTCTTCCCCCTTACCACGAGTCTAACATTCACATTTACACTTTCATCACCAAAAACCACCTCGCCCACCCCCCTTCAAATCTCTCACTCACATATCCGCCCAAATTTATAAACTTCGACGCTACGTAAGTCAGCCTTGCGTTAATCTTGGTACTAACATCGAGACTACTATAGCTGGCTTTGAAAAAAAAAAGGTTCAGGGATATACTAGGGGTGAACTAACATAGTGTGCGCTACTGCGGTAGACATGTTACTAAAAGAGCAAAAAGGGGAGGGGGGTGGGGGGGTAAAAGAAGTTTAAATATAACGCTTCTTAGCTTTAGTACTAGAAGAAAAGATTACACATGGACGAGGAGAATTACACACACGCATGCAAACGAAACCATTATCCGCTTTACACCAGCGTTAAAGCCCCAAGATAAAAAGGAGAAACTCACGTGAAACTGAAAGAAGTGAAAGAAAAATGGCAAGAAGCCATGATATAATCTCCCCTCGGACTCTTAATGCCAATCCAATAAACTACCCCCCCCCAATCTCCGTCTCCCTCTTCCTCAATGACATAACCGCTAAAAAAAAGAAAAAAGACAAGTTGAAAAAAGAAGACGCCAATGTCCCATGTTTGTCTGCCCTTCCCGCATCACTCCACCTCATCCCATCCCCCTTCTCTCTACAGAGTATGAAAAAAAGGAGAGAGAGAGAAGAAAATAAAATAAGTAATATCACACATACACAAACACGCATACACACATATTCAGCCTCGACATCTGTCTCTCTCTCTTTCTGTCTTGCATCTTCTCATATCATCGGCGGGCTAATAAACCACCCAGCTTCCGCATCTGCATCCCCACTATCACAGTCCTCAAACTCCTAATTCGTCGGCTGTCGCGGCAAATGCAAGAAAATAGTACACTTTTCAATCTCGACGTCTTCCTTCTTCGCAGCCCCTGAAGGCGTAGTAGCAGCTCCCGCATTCTCAGATGACTCTTTCCGTTCCTTTTCCGCAATAATTTCGATTTCGATGCGATTTACGCCGCTAAGGAGTTTGGCTTCAAATAAGGGTTCGCCTTTCTTCTTTCCGCCTTCGTAGCCAGGTCCTGGGCTGGCGCCGTTGATGCCGGCTGTGACTGGGACGCGGTTTGCTTCAAGGGTCTTGTTACCGTTGACGGTGACGAAGAGGCGGTACATGCGGTTGGTAAGTGCGATGGGGAGTTTGGGAACAATCTGAATGTAGGAGTGGGCGGGCGCGACGACTATGGTGGCACTGTACATGGTCTTCTGCTTGTTGGCGAGTATGTTGACAGACCATGGCTTTGATGAACTCAGAGCGGGATGCGTATTTAGTGTGATTCTGGGTATTAATGCGTCTTGGTAATCTACCGTCATTAGTAAGAAGGATCAGCCATTCCGACAGACTGCACTTACTCTTGAGTGGAGTCTTCCTGAAGCAATCAACCCGTGGTACAGGAGGCGCGTGGTAGCTCTGTTGTTGCGGCGGAGGAGCGTAGTGGCCATTCTGCAGACCAAGACCGTTTGGATGTGGACTGCCACTGGCTGTGCGAGACATGTTGTGTGGTGGAGCCATGTGTGGATGTGGTGCTTGTACCGGAACGCTGAGTCGTGAGCTATCGGGCGCGGTGCTTGCGGGCCTTATTGCGCTCAGCGCCGGAGACTGTACATCTTGCTTGACACCGTTGACGGCTGGTGGAGACCCCCCAGTTTTACCTTGAGCAGCAGACAGTGGTGCGCTTGTTGAAGCACCGCCCTTGGGCCCAGAAAACGGATTTGCTGATGCTCCAGGCGTTGCTGCTTCACCAGATGCGGCTCGTGATGATTGGTTCCCCATGCTATTGAGTACATGCCGTTGTTGCCGTAAGAGAGCGTCGTTGTCAACAATAACACCCGGAGTTGCAGAATCACGAGCACTTGGAGTATTGGGCTCTGAGCCTGGGCTTGGTTTGAGTTTTAGCTTCAGTTGCTGCTTGGGAGCTGCTGATGCCGTCGACATGTTAAGTTTGAGCTTCGGCTGTGTTGGCTCGTTGACTTTTGACTTGGCCTCTTCAAGTTTCTTGTAAAAGATTTCCTAGGCAAGTTAGAAAAAACCTTGGTCGGAATGGATTCAGCGTACCTCAAGCTCTAGCGACAGGTTGTAAATATCACTCCCATCTTCATTGTAGATACGAGCATTCTTCCAGATCAAGCTGAATGCACTTTCAAAAGCATCCCAGCACTTGAACAGGGTATGGCCTGTAGGAGCTTCGCGACCAATGACGCCGCGCACTTTCTTCTGTATTGCAGATAGTGACATGGGATCCTTGATCAGCTGATAGTAATCCTTCAAGCTCCGTGATGGGAGATTTTGGAAGGGGACGAATATTTGTAGGCCTTGACTAGAAGGGTGTTAGCATGAGTTCAATGCAATGCAGCTGAGGCACACCACTTACTCCTCGTATTCAACAATCTCCCGCACAATCTGTTCCTGTGCCTGTTGAAAGGTCTTGCCTGTATACTCGGCGCGATCGTTGTCATCGGGTGCTGCAGACGCCGACTGTCGCAATTTCGATGGAGCTGGCGTGGCTGATGCTGCAATGGCAGCTGCTCGCCGAGGGCGTTCGACGGTGTCATGTGTAACGGGTGTCTGTGGGACTCTGGGCGTTGATACGACGCGGGGCGACGGTTTTGATGGAGTCGAGTTGTCTTCACCAGGAATGGGAGTAGCTACGGCGACGTAGTTGCCGTCCCGGTATGCTGGGTTGTGCTTCACCATCCAATTGGAGGCTGTCTTGCGTAAGCGCTCGGCATCTTCGTAGATGACTGATTTCTTGTCGTTGTAGGCCTTTGCGTTGTTGACGAGTCGTTTACAGTCGCTCTCGACTTGAGCCAGGCTGGAATACTCCCCATTGAGTAGTTTTTTCTGAGGCGCCTCAAGTCAGCAATCACGCACGAGATGTATGAACAGTAACCAATAGTAAGGGGTGGCGGTGGTGTTGAATTCGGATTGGTGTTGGTGAAGGCACATGGCATATGGGTGAAGATTGAAAAGGAGTAAACAATAAGTAAGCATACCTCGATGGTGTCTATCGCAATGGGCAGCTTAGTATACTCGTAGTAGTCAGGTACTTCGTCCTAGACACGGCTGTCAGTATGGGCGCTGATGGCAACGGGACCAGAACATACCCTATCTGGCAGGGTAAGGAAGTGAACTGCTATGGGTCGTCCCCTGCAGGCTGTCAGTAAGAAATCGCGGGAATTGCTCGCCCGAGGGCGTGGAAGCTATGCTATGCGAGACTAGCGACAGAGGCCGAGCACGCACGTCTTGTCTTTTGCCTGCTTCAGGCTGTCGAGGAACTTCAAGCCCGCGGTCGTCGTCGAGGCTACCGTCTCCGAGTTGGCATTGGTGTCGGCCTGCACGCGAGCGGGTCGCTGTCAGTAAAGGTTCGTAGGCTATTCCACCATGTTCTCCAGGGAGTCTTCGATGCATCGCCGGCGCGCGCGTGGTGTTGGGGGCAGCGAGGGAGGGGCTGACGGAGGTGGTGGTGGCTACTCGTCGAGCCCCCCAGGTGTCGCGCGCTCTTGTCCAAAGCCCATCCCGCATCGCGACCAACACGCCTTGTGCATCTCCAGAACACACCCCGACGATGCATCAATCCTCGCCCATGAACTGCACGTACCGGCCCTTTTTGTCGCTTCGCAGGGCGATTGTCGTGGTCGCTCGCAGCAGCGTTGGCGGCTTTCCGTTTGGCCGCGCTTTCCATTGCCAGTACTTTTGCGATCGCGTAGTCTATCCGAACGAGGCCCACAAGGTCTCGAGGCGAGTAACGAGTGTGGCGGCGGTGCAGTGAGTTGCGCGTTCAGTCGTCAACCCGGTGGACGCGCCGCAGTGCTCAATCTAGGGTTCTCCCGGTTCTGCCAAGACTTCGTGCACGAGCCAGGCAGTGAGTGCATCACAGACGCAACACTGTCGTTGTTGGACACACATCAACCAACAATAGCAACACCAATAAAAACAATCACAACACACATTGTCCCCCCAATTTGGAACTACAAACACTGATATCACCATTCAAGAGCTACTAGGCGCGGTGTCCTGGCTGTTGTCTCTCAGGGGTATACATGGAACAATGAGACCCTCCGCTAACACCGCAGCAAACCCATCATGTTTGTGACAACACCTCAGTAACAAGGAAAAGACTGCCCAACAAGCTCCTTTACTTGCTTGCTGCTTTTTCTGATGTTGCGTTCTTCTCAAACTCTGCTCGCGCCTCCTGCTCCTTCATCTCGCGCACCTTGGCAAGCACAACTTCTCGGAAGATGGCTCCCTTTGCAATTCTGCTCAGACGTCCAGGTCCCTTGCCTGTGCCCGGCGTCTCCTTAGTCTCCAGGCTCTTGCTGTCTGAATGTCCAGCAATGGCTTCACCTGCAGCCTCGCGCGCGTTGGCAGGCACGTCAGCCTCGCCAGGCACGTCTTCCTCCTCGTCTTCCTGCATCTTGAGCGCTTCAATGCGGTTTGCAAGCTTGACCAATTCGATACCGCGCCTGAGGCGAGCCTTTGCCGCGTATGCCTTGATCTCTGGCACCAAGTTGTGATCCGTGGCAGTTTTTCCGCTGAGCCATACGTGTCTGAGGGCAGCCTAGAAATTGTTAGCCATCAGCCGATACACGAGACAATTTTGCTCACTTCGCTTGTCGGTCGCTTGGCTGGGTCGGGCTCCAGTAGATTCTTGATAAACTCCTTGGCCTCAGGGCTGACTTCCTTCCAGTAGCGCTCGTGGAAAATGACGCGGCCATTCTTGCATTCCTCAATCAAATCCGCAAGGTTCTCTGATCGGAACGGTGAATATCCGCAGAGCAGTGTGTATGTGATGACTCCCATAGACCACATGTCGACGGGCTTTCCGTGGCCCTTCTTGAGCATCACCTCAGGAGCAGCGTATCCGAATGAGCCAGCCATGGTGGTTAGGACTTCAGTCTTGGAGTCAAGCATCTTGGCGATACCGAAATCAGCAAGTACGAGGGATGAGTTTTCGTCGCGTGTGAGATAGAGGAGGTTCTCTGGCTTGAGATCTGTCTATTCTTAGTATCGCTGTGGTGAGCCAGCGGACGCACGACAAACCTCTGTGTACAACATTGTTCTGGTGAAGATAGTTGACTGCGTCAAGTACCTGTCGAATCGTCTCGGCGGCGTCCTTTTCTGTGAACTTTCCCTTTTCACAGATACGGTCGAAGAGCTCTCCACCAGTTGCCAATTGGGTCACAATGTAGTATTTGTCCTGGGCAGAATGTTAGCTTGCTAGCCTGCCCCACGTCCTCGTCAGCATGCCTACCCTTGACTCGAACCAGTCGTGAAACTTGACAATGTGCGGGTGCTTCATGCGCTGCAACATCTCCAGCTCGTCGTAGACCATCTGCTCGTTTCCGCGGACATTCTTCTTCAGGATAATCTTGACGGCGACCTTGCCCTCGGGACAGTCAGCCTCCCTGACAATACCGTACGTTCCGGCGCCTAGTGTCTTTCCGAAGCGGTATCGTGATCTGCAATTGGTACGTTCAGTAAGGATACAAGCGGGCGCGGGGTATCAAGAAGCACCCACTTGCGATCATAGCTATCGGGCTGGCCGTGCAGCTTGTTGAGCATGTTGGTCACTGTGCACGCAGTCAGTCAGACGAGCAGCTTGCAGCGCAATGTAGAGAATGGGCATATACTCATGATGGGCAAGCCGGTGTGCAGTTATACGACTGCGGCGGGAGTGTTTTGGGGGTGTAAGGTGAAGCTTGGGGGTGCCTATCGGGCGCGTTCAGCTGGCGGGGAGGTTGGTGAGGGGTAGGTATCAACAGATACGCAGGAAGCAAGGCGTTCTGAACGAGGAAAAGAGCGGGCGGCAAAGGGAAAAAAGAAGTGGTGAAAAAGGAGGCACAGGCTGAGCTGGGTCAGCAATAATAAGTCCAGGGTCTGTTTCTGGACGAGCTGGAGTTGCACCTGGGCCGACGGTGGGGGCAGGCGCAGGCGCACCTGAAAGTCGTGTCCGCCTCGTGGCCTGTGGCTGACTTTTTGAGGCGCAGCACCGCCTAGCTGCGTAATCTAACCATGTCTATACGTTCGTACCAATACTCTCTGTGTCTATGTATATCCCGCTGCCGCTGCCGCTGCTTCCTGATGGCCATGTATGCAAGGCTGCATTGGCACTGCTGACGGCACTGCTTTGCAAAATGAGGGCAGCAGCCCGTTTGGCGAATATCTGCTGTCAGCCGCCATCACTCACTCCACTGTGGCTCCTGTCATCTCTAGCACCCAAAGCATGGGCCTTACCGAATCCACTCGAGGCGCATCTGGCGCGCCTCCATGAATCTTTGTCGCCAGTAACAGTATGTGTAAAAGAGGATAATACATCATAGGAAAGGAAAGAGACGTCAGTCTAGGGAGGAGCCATCAAACGGTCGGGCGTGAGAGCCGATCCTGGTCGTGCAGCGGGAGCAAGCCTGACAGGTTTGCATGTGCGATTCCTACGTCATGCTGTTTTGCCCATACATAAAATCAGGGTCTTGATCAACACACACACAACTATCACTTTTCTTCAGCTTTCTCCAACCTCTCTCTAGCACCAGTAATTTGTCTATAACCCTCACCTCACAAACACACTCTCAACTTTCAACCATGGCTGTCAGCTTCCTCGCCATCTTCGCAGGTCTCATCGCCTTGACCGCAGCCTACCTGTACGTTTTCGGCATCTCGCCTGAGCTAAAGCGCAAGATGGAGCGCCAGGCACTCAAGACCATGGGCGAGAACAAGATGTCTTACATGACCAAGGGTAAGCCGTGACATGCCCCCACTTCTTTCGCATTACTACTTAGGATACACTGACACATTGCAGATGCCCTCGACAAGGTTCCTGCCTCCGACCAAGAGAACATCAAGACCTTCAAGAAGGGCCTTGGCAACCTGGCCGGTGGCGCCACCCAAAACCCCATTGGCGAGCAAACTGGTGAAGCTGCGGACACTCTCACCCGTCCCTTTACTGGTCGCTAATGCCCCTTCTTTGTACAGTTCACGCAGTCACCCAAGCCAGGGATTCGGCGTCGAACTCTACTAAGAACGTGTGGCTTGACTGGGACACCGTCCAGAGTTATCCCAAAGCTGCGCTTGAACGTGTCTCGGCAGTGACGAACAAGGTTCAGGATACCGCTCAGTACCACGTTCCAAAGAAGGCGGAGTAACGGCGTGATGATGTTTGGGTGGATGAGCGGCTGGTTATCTTTGATGAGCGTTCTCGTTGTTCGGATATGATTATGACGCATCTCTTTTCTTCTTCCGGTGGCTGTTACCGCCTCCTACGACCTTGACGACCCCTTTGTAATAACACTCAATATCTCATGAACCTCAACTATTCAATCAATGTCTTGATCTCACCTCATCTTCCTACTGTGGCCCCTCTACTCCACACTAACCAAGCAACACCCTCCCAACACAGCACAATCCCCCAGAACACAACCTGGAATGCGACCTTCTTCGTCTTGTGCTGAAAATAATGCATCCCCGCCAGTGCACCCGGCCACCCGCCAACAAGCGCCAGCGTCTGCAACGTCGTTTCCTTGACCCTCCACTCCATATTGCGCGCCTGCATCTTATCATACCCATAAAACAAAAACGTAACCCCACTAATAGCACCAGCATACATAACCGCATATAGGGGAAACCGCGACAGAGCGTATAACCGCATCAGCGTCGCAGCGGGGAGAAGCAGCGACGCCACGCCAGCGAGCGTTGCTACTGTCCAAGGTCGATGACGGGGACGTGCCCGTGGCACCATCTTTGCGCGTATATATGTACGCGGATATTTACTGGTGGCTCCGAGGATAAAACGTCATAGATGGATTGTTGGACACAAATTTTTTGAGCAGACGTTTGGGCGGGGTGAAAAGCAAGGCTACGATGGCGCTGTGTTCTAAGCGACTCGTATGCCCTGTCGATCTCCCGGTTTGGCGGGTTGCAGGGGCGCTTGGGCGGATGGGGGTTAGTATGGATGTAAGTAGTACACTTTGACTTGTAGTTATCGTGACCTTTGGCCTGGTTATGTGAAGTATGGAGGATATTTTTTTTGTTCTGTTCTTTCTTGGTGTTACTTGGAATAGATTTTATGTGGGGTTGCTGGTGTCGGAAAGAAAAGTATCTAGTAGTATTGATCAAGGTGTAGCCAGCGAGAAGCATCGATAGAAGTAATCTATTGGATCTTGTTCAAGCTACAAGCATCTACATACAACAGCAATACCCGGATGTTTACATGCATTCCTGTTGTCAGTTTCCTCGCCTCACCTCACAACAAAGGTTTTGTAAACACACACGTATGCTTGCACCTTCCTCGGCCCGTCCCGCACCTTCTTACTTACATTCAACCAAAGCCACACCTGCAATTTCACCTTCCGCCACCTTCCGCCATCCTCATTAATCCGACGCAGCGGTCCTTGAATCCCAGTTCAGGCACACAACAAATATGATCCAAGTACAACCACAACCCTCCCTGACCTATGTCAACCCACACGTGATGCTAGGCCTAGATCACCTCTACTTGCGTTAAAAACCGCATGTACATACGTACGCTTATCCCCCCATGCTGACGTATAAACCCCGCACTAGTAATAGCAAGTAACAGTCTCATTAAACATTAAGGCCCGACTATCGGGGTACGCCGCAGCAATCCTTTGAGGTATTATTCGGAATACTTACTAGTAACAAAAAAATGACATGGTTGAGGAAGGACGAAAACATTCGGATACTTAGGTATACCCGGAATGACAGTAAAGCCGGCTGACAGCGCTACGACCCGGAGGAAACAAAACAACCATGCCCGGTGGATAGCTTCGACAAACGGGCATATTGCGACCTCATCCTTTGCATGGATTGCATGTTAAGATGATGCGATGAGAGTTTGACACTAACGTGCTCGCATTTACAACAAACGCAGGCAAGCCTAGGCACGATGAGCCACCTTTTCGGTTATGAAGGGACCATCGAGTCCTAGTTTAATTTGCGAAAGAAAACGCCACTACTTCTTACAGGCTGTGTATTTCCTGTGCGGAGATTAAATTTCCAAGTCACCGAGAAAAGTAACCTATCAGGGACCCCCCTGAACCACATTTGTAAGGTCTTCAATTGCCAAAACAAACAATGGAAAAAAAACTTGTTTGCAAAGGATGAATAGTATCAGGGTTGGATTTTTTCCGCTTTACTACTAGGTTATAAGAGATTAAACACTAAATCAGCTACACTTCCAAGGCCACCCACTTCCTCTATCGATGTTGCCAAGTCTGCATGTGTGTTCCCTTCTCGATCATGGATTCACACAAAAGCGAAGGCAAGACTAATAAAACAAAGGAAAGAAATAAAGACACATGATGGCGTGAGAAGAACGCAGCAGGGTAACAAGCTGCTATATTTGCAACAAGATTTGAGGTGATGATGCGCTACATAGAGATACATATGGACTATTTCCCCTTTATTTCAAAGGTTTGCTTGACTTATGCAAGAACATCGACACAGCCAAAGTGCTGCTCAACACCATAGGCGCCAGCGGGCTTCCAGGTGTCGTCCTGGAAGGAGAAGACGCTAGCCTTCTCACCGACAGCCTCCTGAATCTTCTGCATAGCAGTACGTTGAGCATCGGGGCTAGCGACAGCCTTGCCGTTGGTCTGACCCTGGGAAGGCCAGCCGATCTCACCAATGTAGGCACCACGGGCGGCAGCCTCGGGGCAGACCTTGGAGGCTTGCTCGAGCTGCTGGGCGGCAAAGTCACCGGCCATGTCGGCGCTGACGGACTGGGTGAAGTAGGGCTGGACCTGGCAGACGAAGACGTCGATGTGGGAGCAGAGGGCGGCACCCTTGGTCTCCCAGACGTCGACGGGCTCGGTGGTGGTGATGGGGACAGTGGAGGGGAAGCCAGCGCCACGGAGCTCGTCGCGGACGTGGTCGATGTAAGAAGCGAGCTGCTCAGGCTGGCAGTTACCGTTGAACATGCACTCGTTGCCGACAATGACCATGGAGATGCTGTCCTTAGGAGCCTTGTTCTTGATGTCGTCGAGCTGCTTGTTGGCGTACTCGGAGAAGCAGCCCTTCTCGCCAGCCTCGAGGAAGATACCGTAGATGATCTTGAGTCCGTGCTTCTCGCACTCAGGAACAACGTTCTCGAAGACACCGCAGTCGGTGTTGTAGACGCGGATAGTGGTGAAGCCGAGACCAGCAATCTTCTCGATGTCAGAAGCAACCTCACCAGCTTCCTTGCACTGGCCGGACTGTGCGTAGGGAGTGTAGGTGATGGACCACTTGTCGCCGTTGGTTACAATGTGACCATTGCCACCGGATGGCTTGGTAGGCTTGGGCTGTGCACTGCTGCTGGAAGGAGTAGGCTTGGGCTTGTTGGCATCCGGGACAGAGGGAGTCTGAGCGGGCTTGCTCTCCTTAGGAGGCTGGGGAACACCCGGGTAGGTGGGCTGGCTCTGCTGGGGAACAGCTGGGGTGCTGGGCTTGGGAGCCTCGGGCTTAGGAGGTTGGTTTCCCTGGGGGTAGGTAGGAGCTGGGCTGCTGGGCTTGGGTGCCTCAGGCTGAGGGGGTTGAGGAGTACCTGGGTAGGTAGGAGGCTGGCTTTGCTGGGGGACACCTGGAGCAGGGCCAGTAGGCTTGGGGGTCTCCTCATCGCAGGAAGTGGAGGCCGGGACAGCCGGGTGAGGAGGCTGACCACCCTGGGGGTAGACAGGAGGCTGGCTCTGCTGGGGGACAGCAGGGCTGCTGGGCTGAGGAACCTCGGGCTTAGGGGGTTGTCCTCCCTGGGGGGTAAGTAGGAGGCTGGCTCTGCTGAGGAACAGCAGGGTAGGTGGCCGGCTGGCTCTGCTGGGGAACCTCGGGCTTAGGAGGCTGACCACCCTGGGGGTAGGTGGGAGGTTGGCTTTGCTGGGGGACACCTGGAGCAGGGCCAGTAGGCTTGGGGGTCTCCTCATCGCAGGAAGTGGAGGCCGGGACAGCCGGGTGAGGAGGCTGACCACCCTGGGGGTAGACAGGAGGCTGGCTCTGCTGGGGGACAGCAGGGCTGCTGGGCTGAGGAACCTCGGGCTTAGGGGGTTGACCTTCCTGGGGGTAAGTAGGAGGCTGGCTCTGCTGAGGAACAGCGGGGTAGGTGGCCGGCTGGCTCTGCTGGGGGACAGCAGGATTGCTGGGCTTGGGAGTATCCGGGTGGACAGGCTGGCTCTGCTGGGGAACCTCGGGCTTAGGAGGCTGTCCTCCATGAGGGTAGACAGGAGGCTGGCTCTGCTGAGGAACAGCAGGGCTGCTGGGCTTGGGAGTCTCCGGGGTGGCAGTGGGGTAGCTTGGAGGAGGGCCTGTTGGGTGTTAGGATATGTATCGGTGATAATATGATTGCTGTTCTATTACTGACCAGTCACGTAGACGGTGGTGTAGACAGTGCAAACATCCTCCTGGGGAGCCGCAGCGTGGTCGTGGCGGCGCTGGTGGAAACCAGCATGAGCCTTATGCTGGGAGGCAAAGACTGACCCAGCAAGGGCAGCTGCAACAAATGCGTACTTCATCTTGGAATCGGTACGGGGTTTTGTGGTAAACTGGGGGTAGTGGTGCTAGTCCGCTGAGCGAGTGAAGCGGGTATTATTAAGATATAAAACGTATAAAGAGCGACAGGGCACAATAGGCCAAAAAGACTTGTCAACGAGGCGATGCGTAACGAAAAGCCTTGCGTAACGAGGGAAAAAAGAGTCCAAAGTCAGGCTGGAAACCCGGAGCTTTTGAGTGCTGAGCCATGGCCTGTGAGCTGACCAGGCCGTGGGCCGCTGTGGCTCAAAAGGCGTTAGTTAGGGGCCCTGGAAATTGCTACGGCCCTCATTGCACAGGAACGGCATGGGCATGCTGTTGCCGGCTCTATTGAGTTCGTGAGTTGCCCCGAGCGGAAATGACATCTGGGGTATCGCAGTCGTGTTGGGTGGAGAGCGGATCGGCTCTAGCTGCGGATGTGGCTAAGCGCCTTCACCCTGAACAACATTACCAAGTGCGTCACAGCAACAAATACGACATCGGCCTTCTGACACCAGCTGTCTTCTGCACACGAGAAACCCTATCGTCCCGCGCAGGCATGTTGCGCCTGTCGGAGCAGCCACAGAACCATCTCGTATTACATCTCTGCCTCTCGCTGGTGTGGTGACGGCGGATCACTGGCGTCTTAGTCTGGCGAATCGATGACATTACGGACGGCGGCCGTAAGACGAAGCATTCACGCGTGGTTAAATGTGTTGTGCACCTCACAAGCCGGAACCATGGCCACAGCACTAGCCGGTATGCAGGTACCAAACGGTCTCGACAGGGAATCGCCTTCTTGACCGCTGTTTTAACTGGCCGAAGCTCGTATTCATAACAAGGGTGGGTAACGGTAGACGAGGCTGGCGTGCGCCCCCTTATCCACACGACTCGACCACGCCACCAGAAATAGGACACCGGCTATCGATGATGGACGTCACTAAGCTCTCCAGTCAGGTATGCCTGTCGCGCTGCAACCTTATTATACATTTATGCGAGTGTATCCTGTGGACGGCGAAGCTGCGAGAAATGAGGTCAACACATACCGCCATTCCTGTGCCGCGGAACCGCTTGCGGTCCAGGCCATTCGTCTCGGGAGGTTGCTCATTGTGCCTGTATTTGAATTGCCGATTCTGATTCGCTGCCTACGATGCGGAATATGGTCAGCCAACCATCGCTCTGTGCCGCAATCACTTCGATTCTATAGCGCTAAAAAAGCTTCGATCGAGGGGGCCAGCGCGGTCCTTATTATGATATATAAGTAAAGGGTGCAAGCAGCATATGTAGTGTGTTCTGAAACTAGGCCATGCTGACCAAAATCTCTACGAACCGCACAAGATGTCATCGCAAGCGGAGACTCTCTACACATCAGGCCAACATACCACTAAAATTATTGATCAGGTTTGGATACTGTAGTGTCTAAGATATCGATTGTCTTACTTGCAATAAAAGAGAATTATTCAACTCTCCTCTGCCAAGTCCGATCGTCTGTTGCTCAGGCCGTGCCTATCCCCCTGGCCAGAACAGTGTGCTTTCAACCTATATATACACTCTTTTGCCCCGGGTCCACTGAAAACGTCCTTCCCTGCTCTTGGCCCTCTTGATCACCGCCTCTATGGATCGTGAAAACATGTGTTCTTCATAGTCCCTAACACTCTCGTTTGGATTCTTCCTGTGGCTGCACGCCTGAATTATCTCTGACGCCAACACAACTGCATCCTTCATGTCTACATTGACTCTCGTCAACGTATGGCATAAAGACGTGCACTTGACATCTAATAAGTGCTACGCATAGGTAATGCGGGCCACTAAAGACCCATCGACAGTTCGAAGAGGGCGCGCGCGCTTCCAGTGCACAAACGCAAACAGAGGACAACGTGCTTCAAATCATCGTGAAATGCGAAAACTATTGCTCATTGTATTCTATTGCTGATTCACATCTGACTAATCGAAACTGCAAGTCTCCAACGAAATCTTCAGTCGCTCTCAAAAATAAAGCGAAAATCCACAGACTACCATCGCCATGCTATTGAACCTGTCCAGCGCATCCCTGTCCAAACACCATCACTGTACCCTCCCTAACGTACTGCGCAAGTCGAACATCCGTCTCGATGTCTGCGCATATCAGTAATTCACTCAAGACGCCAAAAGACACCGGTCTCTAATGCGACATCACCTTGCGAACCCTGGACCCCTCACCATCACCCCCAACCATAAGACTCCAAACCCGTTTCCATTGTCCCATCCGCAAACACCAAGTCGAACCTGACATCCACATTCTCCGACAGAACCACTTTCCAGTTCTAACTTGTGATCTGCTCTAGCTTCTCAACCACAAAACTTATTAAAGTCATAAAATCAATTTCGGACCTTGCATCTGATCCCACATTACACATCTTACATACCATCTTTGTTCATCATCTCCGTTCATTGCGTACATATCCCTCTTGCTTCCCTAAGTGCGGGTTAATTTATTTATGGGTGCAGATGGAAGAGAAATTGTCTTGTGGACAGAGAAGCGGTGATGACTGTAGATTGTGCATGGAATGCTGTGGCTCTGAAGTAGAACATGCGAGACCGAGAAATATGCAAGGCTATTGTCTATAATACGGAGTTCTTTTTTTGGACGTCACGGCTCCAGGACACGAGTGCAGATATTTCTTTGACAATGTTCCTGCCGGAGAATCACGACACGGGGTCTCTGTAAGAGAAACGATTAGTTATATCAGATGCCGATTACATGATACGGGCAGGTCGGGTTACGGCTTCCTAATTTCTTTTCCTTGAAAAAATGAGTTAGTATGTTAGATGCGAACGAGATATGATCCTGTGTAAGTAATGAGTGGTGTGAGATGCAGATTAACTTTGCAAAACAAGAAGAGCAAAAGTAATTTTAGCAAAACCCATACTAGTCAATATTCGCAACTCACCAACAATATCTGTGATGTCATGTAGCACCCAAAGTAAAACAATCAATCCTGAAATTATTTATTCTCTTTACCAATGTCCTCGAATATCCTTTTTACTTTGATTTGATATCTGCCCAGATATTCACAGCCACGTTTCTCCCTCCCCTCTTGGCTGGCTGCGCAATAACAGGCGCGTTTCGTCAGATACTTTTACATTCTTGGAATGAATGCGTACCAAAGTTCACTAGTATCTCACCCTCAGCCCCAAACCGCGTCTTGGTATGTACACGGACGCGACACTAATCTGTACCACTGCGTAGCGGACTGCGCCACGCCTGGCATCACGTGTCTTCAAACCCATCGATTCAAACGCGCGCCTAGACTTTGTCGCAGTTGTGTTTTCTTCCATACCAAGCCGGGAATTGCTTCTATGGGCAACGGGGATGCTGGTACTACTCTAATTGTTTATTTTTTCTTCCTTCTCTGTTCAATTAGCCTTACGTATGCATTACATGATTTTAAAGGGAATAACCACAGAAAACAATTGTTGAACAAAGCCTGATTTTTGTTCCTTGAATAGTTACCGAAAAAAGCAACCACGAACGCGTCGGGTACAGCATGCGCGTTGGAAAAGAGTGGTTTCTTATTTTAAGATCACGTGATGTTTACACAGCTCAGCACTACGTACTTCGCTGTGGCTCGATGCTTGGTATCCATGCTATAATTGGGTAAATTAATATAACGATGTACGCTTTTATTGTCACTAAATTCAATTAACGCTGGGGGTCTTGAAATAAAACACATAACAATCGCGCAGCAGCAGACACTATTGCATGCTCAAAGCACCCTGAAGTGTTAAGGAAGATGGACGGTAAGCGACTTGCTACCCGACCTGCGACAGTTCGAATTACGTCGTGGTGTTGGGTCGTGCTCTTCTAGGGCCCCACAATTCTTGGAAAAATCCCCAACAAGTCTGGACTCTTGAGTGTCGACATCCACGTCATCGGACCCTTGATCAATAAATCCAGTCAGCCCAAGCCTAAGCCCGCTCGTCCACTTTTTCCTAAACCAGGTCTTTTGGCGGCCAACGGGATGTTGTGGACTGCGTTGCCAATCCTTACTTTTACCGCGTCAAGCATAGCACCTGGTGTTTGAATGTACTCGGTGGCGTCAATTCTTTCAATCAGAGCCGTCCATTCAGCGTCGGGCTCAGTCAAGTTCCAGGCTATGCTGACGTGGAAATATGGTGAATAATCATGCGTCTGGGGGTCATTCTTATCGACCTTCCTTCTCTTTGGCCTATGGTTGTGGTCGACGTCTTCCATCGGACCGTCTCCCGCGCCGCTGGTGTACAAGGCTGGATGTCCGGTATTCTTAGCAGCTTGGTTACATGCATGGAGTAGGGTGTTTAGCTCGTCGTTCTCTGGTCTTTTGATGGCAAGTACTAAGAACCAGCGGTTGCGCTCAAAGTTGGGCACCCATTTCAGGCCTTGAAACTCGAAATTGAATGCAGGTACTGCGCATCGTCGCAAAGAAGCACCGAGAGTGTCGAGAAATGTTTCTCTGTCCTCGGTCTTGATTTGCAGCGTACGCGACAATGATACATGCAGAGGCAACGGCACGCCTAGGTCTGATTGAAGCGAAGGCGTAATGTCTTCTGGTACTGGTAGCTTCTTTACACGCTTGGTGTTTTCAAGTTCGAATACAGTCTTCACGTGCTGTATCAAGTTGAGCAGAGCAATGGATTCACGCTGTGTTGGTATCCCTCCAAGGCGTTAGCCTGTTGTCCGTCACGTGCGGGATGCCATGTCGGTATCCTTACACTCTAGATAGACATGACTGGGCCAATTGCCCTGGATATGTGGCACAGCACGTCGACGTCCGCCATGGAGGTCTGGATTGTCGCTAGTGCTGACGCGGGCGTTTACCGCATAGAGGTCATGGAAAGCTGGCGGGAGCGGTGGCAGAGCATTGCTGGGGTTGGGCTTGGGCTTTGCAGCGGCAGCAGCAGCAGGCTTGGTGGGCGGGTGTGCAGGCTGAACAGGGTGGACGAGGGTCTTATCATGCTCCGTCCCCTCGTCGTCCGAGGCAGAGTCTGGATAAGCGACGAGGGCCATGTTGGGGCTCGATCGCAGTTGGTGAAAGATCACCTCTGCTGTCGTCACTCGTGGATAGACCAAGGACCGGCCCCACTTTAAGCCTAGCGCATCCGCATGACGTACGGCAGCGATTGGGCCGCGTTTGGCTTCACCCAGAACGAGAGCGAGCAAAAGAGAACTGACGCAGGGCCGCGACTGAGCCGCCAGCATGTGTGTGTACGCGTCCCACCCAGCCATTTAATCATGCCCGTCTCCCCTGCCCATTGCCTGTTCCTACTTTCCATCTCTCCTACTCCATCACCATCACTGCAACGACGACAACACTTGGCTGCTTTCCCGGATCACGCCATATTTAAAAAACAATAATTGCGCCCGCAATCTTGCCAACACACCACCACCATACACACTCAACACCATCACAATGGAAGCCGTATGTCCGGTTTGGTGCGCAGGCGAATATACATGCTGATTCTTATAGGCACATCGAGCAATCATTGATCCTCTGATCGAGCCGGACCCAAGCGAAGAGACTGGACTCAACAGCCACTTTCGCTCAACTTTCGCTCCCGCTGCTCCAATCACACCGCCCGGATCCGCTGAATTACCCAAGGAGCACCCCTCTATCAACATCCAGCACACTGGCAGTTCAACCAGCACAAACCCGTTTCGTCGCTCTAGGGCTGCGTCAGATACCAAGGGCGCATCTGCCTCAGTGACCAACTATGGACACTCTTCCTCACATAGCAGAAGGAACAACTATCCCTCCCCTCCCAGCTCCGCCAGCCCCAAGCACACCCGGTTCCCCAACAATCACCGTGCCGAAGCCTTCGGATCCATGAACGAAGCCAAGCCACGACGAGCCAGCAACCCCCCACCATCCACGCTCAACAACGGCCTCTCCCGCGGAAACTCTTTGAAAGAGCGCTACCCAGGCGACAAGTCTCACCGGCCACTCGACCAGCTACGCCATGATGAGAAGGTTGCTCACCGTGCTCCACACTTGAGGAAAAAGAACATGCAGGGTGCAGACCTCATTGACCGCCTCGACAAGGCAAGCATCCTCCGTTACCACCACGAGGGACCATACGATGCCGCCAGCATTGCCCGTAACAGAGTTGAAAAGTACAGTCCCCTTGCGGCCGTCAAGGACTCGAACGAGGAGGCACTGAAAGCTACTCCCCGCGAGAACATTATCGACTCGCTCCAGAGACATCGTCCTCTCGAGGGCGTCGCCAATATCCCACCCGGCATGCCGGATCGTTTCGGAAGGGTTCTCGAATACGAAGAGGGAGCCGACCTGCAGCGTGAGCCCGGAGGTGATTACCGCCGCTGGCCCGGTGTCGTAAGTCCATCCTGAAACCCGTCTCAACAAAGTCCGCCTGCTAACAATGCCGCAGCAATACCACCCCGACGACCTCAAGGGCAAGGGTGAGCCGTCGTTCACAATTGAGAAAGCCCTCAAGGAACACAAGCGTATCGGTGACAGCGGCACAGAAATGAAGACGCGCAGCCGTCGTGCTCATAGTGCTGGCCACACTGACGCGTACGGCACCACCAGCCACGATCATGCCGAGAAGAGTATGGGCAGTGCAATCAAGAGACGCATCGGCAGTATCCGTCGCCGCAAGCAGGATCCAGAGGTGTAGAATGCCTCACTGTTTCCACGCTCCAAGCGGTTTGACCAGATTCTCCACGCCCACGCTACTCATTGAATGGGCGTTTTGTCCACCAAAAAAGAAATTGTACCAAAAAAATTATACGGAGCTAGGAGGATTACCAGAATTTTCTTTCTTTTTTTTTTCCAAGTCTCTTTCCATTTCATCCTTGTCCAGTATCGATCATCTACCAGTGACACAAAGATATCCGCAAGCATACCTGTACACGTTTTTCTTTTCTTTCCTTATTTATACTTGAGCTGTTTTTGTTGTTGTTGGCGCAAATCCGGGAGGATGCAAACGACGATCCTGGGCTGCTTTGGGTTGTGTAGGTGTAGCAAGCTCTTCCCACTGTACGATAATGTGTAGAAAGAAAAGGCAGTCCAGACTTGAAACGAATTAATGCAAGCATGTATACCACTTTTTGAAAATTGTTGTTAGACATTAGATAATTGGATCGTACAAGCGTATGTGAATGCTCGCGAGTGAAGAGTAATGAAAAAGAAAAAGATGAGGTGTTTCCAGAGAAGAAGACCGAAATGTGCAGCGGTATAGGGTATGCTAAGGAAAAGAATTCCAGGTGAGTAACAGGAGAAAGGAAAGTGAAAAAAAAGAATGCCACTGCCCCAAACTAGCCCTTCATTGCGAAACATAAAATTACCCAATCCCCCCAGTTATCGTGTTGTTCATTTTCATTTTCTCATAGTAGACAATGCAACCCAATTTTGTTTGCATATCTACTCGTCCTGTTCCTCGACAGCCTCATTCTTGACCTTTGCAGCAGCCTTGACGAGCTGCTTGAGGCGCTTCTCCATGACTGAGCGTCCCTCAAGCGTCTGCCAGACTTGGTGTGGCGCCTTATTGACCACATCCCAGCTCACAAGGTTGTCCGTGAGATGCGTCAAATCCTTCTGCTTGCGTTCCCACTCGCTGTTCTTCTTGACCTCGATTCCACTCGAGACAACGACAAGAGGTGTGTTTGAGCTTTGAATGTTTCGTGCGGCAGAGACTTCGTTCTTGGTCAGGCTGTCGGCAACAAGGTTCTCCTGGAGCTGCGCCTTGATGAATTTGCCGGACTGGTAAGCATTGCGGCCGTAGACGCGGTCTTCGCGCGTGCGGCCCTTGAAGAGTGCGCCTGCGAGGCGGACGGTACCAAGAGGCGAAATGATGCCCCAGGCCCAGAGCAAGAAGCCGCGTCCAGGGTTACCAATGCGGTGGAGAAGGTCTTCGTGGAGAGGATCAACCATCATGATACCCGTGACCTGCTTCAGGTGGCGCGAGCTGAAGATACGTGAAACAATGCTGCCAGTACCAGCTGAGACAAGAATCCATGGTCCTTCCTCACCAGACCTGGCAAGTGCCTCAGAGAGAGCATCTGCAGACATACCGGCCGAGTGTGGCGAGGGAGCATTATCGGAGAAGGCATAGCCGGGACGGTCCCAGTAGCAGTAGCGCGAGATGGTACCGTTCTTGTAAGCTGCGTAGGCCCAATGCTCAAGATCATACTCCAATGGTTCTTCGCCAGCCTCAAGAATGACGGTGGGGTCCCTTGAGCCATGCGTTTCCGTCACATTGCCAACGCAAGCCAAATGAACCGCGTACTTGTCTCCATCGACCAATATGCGGTCACCGTACATCTTGAGTGTTGCGTCGCGGCCGCGCAGCCCCAGGGTGGCAGTCATTAGAATGACAATGATAATGAAGATGACGGTTACAGTGGTAGCGACAAGAACAGCAACCCATTCCTTCAACGTGCGGCGGGTCTCTGCGCGTCCAGTAAGACGCTCCTCCTCCTCTCGCTTGCCGTATGCAACAACGCGATCAGTCAAGATGCACCAGACGGCCATCAAGAAGGCCCAGATGACGCTTGCAATGCCAACCCAACCCTCTTCGAGCCTTATACGTGGAATCGATAGGATGAGAATCATGTCGATAGCCAAGAGACCGGCAATGATGGATGTGGTGATGCGCAAGCCCTTGGCCGGTGTAATGAAGAAGATGGTGACCACGAGGAGGTTGCCAATGGTAAGACAGGTGTAGGCAAAGTCGAAGAAGCCTGAGCCACGTGTGTGGAGTCCAGGAGGAGAGACGAAGATGGAGACGAGTAGGAGGACCCACCACAAGAAGCTGATGATCAAGAACAGGATGGTGAGATAGCGCATAGCCCGTACGGTCCAAAGATTGTACGGCGATACCTGCAGCTATTGTTAGTACGAAGTGTTGTATGCTGATAGTGTTTGACCTACAGCTGGGTCATCTGGGTCGAGATAGCCATCTGAATTGGGTGGTGGCCTAGGGCGATCCAGAAGTCTGGTCCTCTCGTTGGGCTCATCGCTTCTCCTGAATGTCGTAGAGCCTTCATCGTCGTTGGGAATTGGGTAAGGCTCCTCATGGGTGAGGCCATTATCGCCGTTGTCCTTGGCGCCTTTCCACATGGTGGCAGGCTGAGGTCTTGGGGAGATGAAAGCCCGTGTTGTTTTGGTGTGATTGAGAGGAGTAGATCAAGGTGAGGCAAACCGTAGGGTTAATTGTGATTTTTTTGAAAGGAGAAAAGAAAGAAGAGCGTCCTGTGAAGCTCGTCGATGTGATGAAAGCGTCTTGGGGGCGCGGAGGTTTTACTGAAGCTCAACGCGCTAGGAGAGGCGGGATCGACATACGTCATCATGGCATGCATCCAGGCTCGCGGGCACCCTAGTCGCAAATCATAAATCCAGATCCCGCGGCCACGCCCGTGTAGTGTACATATGTACATATGTATGTAGCGGATCGGATACACGTCACCCATGTCCACGGTACGGTCAATAAGCTCACTCAGCCTCGTGTTGTTCTCGCCTATCGTGCACATGGCACTTCTCCACAGGGGGTCGAGAGACTGGGTCCGCCATGGGGGAGTCTCGTGTTGATGTGAATAACTCGCTTAGACGTACTTGGAGCTCCCATCCCTGCCGGCGATTAGTAGACGGGACAGGACCACCCCACTGTGTTAAGCCCCCCTCACGCATTGCCCTTCCACCGATTCAGGCATATAACTCATCGGAAGGCTGCATAACGTTCGCCCTCATCGCCATTAGTGGACCAATCAACTCACTGCGGACCGCAACGCGTACCCGAAGCCTGCTTTCCGACACTGTACATACAGCCTCGCCCAAGCTGCCATGTCCAGTCTGGCCAGAGAGTTTGCCAAAACTAAGCTCTCTTCCCTGCCGCCGCCTGAGCCATTGCAGGAAGAGCCGCCCGAGTACGAGGATGACTCGTCCTCAGCCTCGTCAATGTCAAGCACCGGCACAGTCAGACCGTCTAATACGCTGAGACCCGCCCCCGCAATCCACTGGTCCGATTACTTTGCCCAGGAGTTCTATCTCGAGCAAGATCGCAAGAGCGCGGGCCATGCAAAGTTCCATGTCTACCTCACACCGCCAGCATCGCCAAAGGCCCCGCTCATAGTGCTGCATCATGGCGCCGGAAGCTCTGCAATGACTTTTGCCTTGGCCACAAAGGAGATCAGGAAGGCTATGCCAGACATCGGCATACTCGCCGTCGAAGCACGCGATCATGGCAGCGTAGTCTGGGATGCTAGCGGACAAGTGGATACGGACCTAAGCATTGCCCAACTTAGCCAGGATCTACTGGATATGATTCTGCTCACGCAAGCCAAGATGGGTTGGAGAGACCTCCCCACGGTTGTCTTGATCGGACACAGTTTGGGTGGCGCAGTTGTTACCGATGCCGCTAACAGGGGACTGTTAGGCAACAAGCTAATGGGTTTCGGAGTACTAGACGTAGTCGAGGGCTCGGCCATGGAGACGCTGGGACACATGCATACCTACCTGGCCAGTAGACCCAAGTCGTTCCCGTCGCTGCCTGCGGCTATTGAATGGCACATCCGTTCACGCACACTGCGCAACCCACAATCAGCCAGAGCTAGCGTGCCGAGCTTGTTACTACAAACTCCAGACGGGCGATGGGCATGGCGGACAGAGATCTCGAGCACAGAGCCGTATTGGGAAAACTGGTTCACGGGAATGAGTGGTAAATTTCTTAGCGGCAAGGGAGCCAAGTTGTTGCTACTTGCTGGCACAGACAGACTGGACAAGGAGTTGATGATAGGGCAGATGCAGGGTATATTTCCCAAAAAGCTATTCTGCTGCTATTGTGAAATCTAACATTATGCAGGTAAATTCCAACTACAGGTGTTTCCCGCCGCCGGTCACTTTCTTCATGAAGATCTCCCCGAGAAGACTGCTGAAGTCATAGTAGAGTTTGTAAAACGCAACGACAGGAGCACTCTTGTCCTTCCACCCAAAGTTTCCGATATGCTTGCGCAAGGCAAGCGGGTATAGAGGTGCTGTTGTATACAGTGGCTTCTCTTTTAGCAAACATCTTCGTCCAAGTTGACGCCTTTCATACGCGTTTATTATACGCGCTTTGGGTACGCTTTGCTCCGCTTTTATCTCTTCTCGACCTCTTATCTTTTCCAGTTTTCGATTCCCACAGGCCTACTTAGAATTCAGGTCTGCTTCAATACCCGAGCCCATTCATGGCGAGGCCGGCCCCTCGCCAACTTGTGCCTCATCACCACCCTCAGCTTTGGGCTTGTGCTTTCTCCTTCTCTTACGCGGCGCGGAATCCTCACCCTCGTTCCCTCGACTGCCTCCATCGGTTGCATTCGATGTCGATGGCCGTGTCTTCTTGGTAGCACTCGACTGTGTTGCCGTCTTCTCCTTCTTGGGCTTCTTGACACTCAGCGGATTGGGGCCCTTGGGGCCCTTTCGTTTCTTAGGCTTGGGTTTTGCATCTCCCATAGATTGTTCCTCAATAGAGCGGCTGCCCTCACCGTCTTGTCCCTCGTCTTCTCGCTTCCGCTTCAATGGCGCATCTGGCTTGCGTTGTCCTTTGAGCCCCAGTTTGAACTTTGATTTTTCTTCTCGCTCGCGGTGTTGCTCTGTGATTTCAGCCATAGACTCCATGAGTACCACAGACTTGGCTAGGTATATGATGGGTACGCCAGCAATTGTTCGCATTTTTGCGCGTGTATCTGAATCGTTGGCCGCAACTACATATCGGTGCTTGTTGGTCGCACTGTCTTTAGGATCCACGACAGAGCTCAGGCAGTCGTGTGTACTGAGTGGTTCATCGAGGTCTTGATGGTTGCATCGGCGGCGCTCGTACTCTTTTGCTTGTAGTATGAGGGTCTCGTTCTTGGGCTTCGCATTGTAGAGGTGTCGCATGTCGCAAGTGGTAATCATGGGCTTGACTTGTCCACCAAGCATCTTTTGAATGCGCGCGACGAGGTCGATCTTGAAATTGTATGCATCTTGCAGAATTTGTGAATCAAGCAGAACTTGGTAGGGTTCGCGGAATCCGAAGTTGACTTCATATTGATGGAGCTGCTTTTTGTATGCCTGTGTTGCTGTTAGTATAAAATATAGAGACGAGCATAAAGTAATTCGAGCCTACTTTTGCGCGCTTCAGCTTCATGGCGACGGTGGGTTTTGGTGTGGTGGATGATTGCGGGCAAGAAATTTACGTAGGAAGGCGGCCAAAAGTTCAAACTGCGCGCGGAACCTAGGCCGTGCACCAGACACGCTAACTGCGGATTCGGTACCCTGCGGCAGGTAACGACACCCCCGTCCCTCTCCGCATTCGTCTTGTAAATCCGCCCCGAGGGCACCAGGACCACTTGCTCCCTCTTCACCTACATAAACGCCGCGCCTTCCCACAATTGACGCCACACCGCTCGGCCTCCCCATGCGTCTCCTACGGTAGTCCCACCAGAATGAGCGAGAACCCCGCCGAGCCCTCCAAGAACGAGGGAAATAGTACAAAGACTACCGAAGCAAACAAAGACACCAGCCAAGAGGTCGAATATGACGACTTTGGCCTGCCGATAAGGAAAAGGCGACCACGCACTCCGGTCGAGGACAGCTCAGACTCGGAAGCAGACAAGTTTGAGGATGCCGTAGCTTCCAAAGCGGACAGCGCACAGCAGGCCATCGCGCCAAAGGCAAAGGAAGATACACCACAGGAAAAGGAGACCGAAATTGTGATTCCACCGGCCAAACCGGAGAAGATTGAGGCGGAGAACAATGCGCAGATTCAAGCCAACGTACAGGCCACGGTGCCAGTGGAGAATCCCAAACAGAAGGGGCTCAAAAAGATGCCTGAGGAACTGCCTGAGGAACTGCCTGAGGATAGACTCATAGAAACGAAACTAAATTCACCAGCACCCATAAAGTCTCCCTCAACCTCCGAGCCCCCGAAAGGCGTAAATGGATCCGTATCCGAATACTCACACCAACGCCTCGTCACACAGCCACAAGATGATTTCAAGGACAAGGTGGAGGATGATGACGATGATGGATGGCAGACCATGCCTGCGTATGCTCACTACGACATGTACGACGACGACAACAGGCTCATTGCGAAGGAGAATGCAGAGGAGCTGGAAGACATGCATGGCTATGGAAATGTCGGCGGAGCCGCCAAAGGTTATACCAGGGTTATTATGGACGATGACGCTGATTCGCAGACGAGTATGGATGACAACACCGCATATCTCTTCAAAGAAAAAAGTACTGCGTTGGCAGATGAAGATGAAGAGGGGCGAGATCCACGCCAACAGATGCAAGCCACCAAAAACATACTCACCGAAGGACAGCGTGTCGCATACGTCGGACTGGTACGATTGGCCACCAAAGAAATGGAAAGGAAGTTTTCCGATTTCAAGACAACTAGCAGAAGACTTAAGAAGCTGCTAGAGCTGCAGTCAGCAACGACAAAAATGTGGTCACAAAAAGTCATGGTCAAGATATATGCACACATGGATATCAATGCTTCTGAGCAGATTATGATTGAGCAACTCTCAGAGCATGGTGTAGTCCCGGCCGACCTCACGCCAGCATTAATGCAGAATGCACGGGTGAAGAACCCAGTAGCGGATGACATGGACACCGTCAGCGGATCAGGTTCTGCGAGACCATCTGTATCATCACCCCGTCCTGAAACCCCAGCAGACAAGTCCAAGTCGAAACATGCTTCAACACCAGGCTCAGAGGAGGGTCTTCAGTCACCGCCACCACCGCCCTACGATGAACATCAGGACGACGGCTACGACTACCCAGAGGCCAGATCGCCATCCCAACTTCCTTCCAGTAAGAATCTCGACATCGATTTGCGTTGGACAGTCTTGTGCGATCTATTCTTGGTGCTCATAGCAGACTCCGTATATGATTCACGCTCGAGAGAGCTTTTTGAACGAGTTGGCAAGTATCTCGCCGTAGATTGGCTAGAAAGCTGCCGCTTTGAGAAGCGTGTTACAGATGCTCTGGAGATGCAGGAGCAAGCTGACAAGGAGAACTGGAATGAAGATGAACACATGGTTGCTCGTGCCAGGCGAGCGCGGAACAAGCGGTTGGCGTTCATGGGTCTCGCGACCGTCGGAGGTGGTCTTGTAATTGGACTGTCAGCAGGTCTCTTAGCTCCTGTCATTGGTGCTGGTCTTGCAGCGGGATTTTCTACGATTGGTGTGGCCGGTACTAGCACTTTCTTGGCTGGTGCTGGAGGTGCTGCCATTATCACGTCCACTGGTGTGGTTACTGGCAGCACTGTTGGTGTCAGGGCCATGAACCGGCGTACAGGTGCAGTGAAAACATTTGAGTATCGGCCTCTTCACAACAACAAGAGAACCCATCTTATTATTACATTGGCGGGCTGGATGAATGGCAAAGTCGACGACGTCCGATTGCCGTACAGTACTGTGGACCCCATCATGGGCGACATTTACTCTGTCCTCTGGGAGCCTGAGATGCTTAGGAGCATGGGTGCCACCATCAACATTCTTGCTACTGAGGTGAGTGTGATGAGCAGGTTTAGAAACGCATATACTGACAGTGTCTAGGCTCTTACACAAGGTTTGCAGCAGGTTTTGGGAAGCACCATTCTCACAGCTCTCATGTCTGCTATGACGCTACCGCTTGCTTTGACGAAGCTTTCATATCTGATCGACAACCCGTGGATCGTTTCACAGGCTCGAGCCGACATGGCTGGTCTCATTTTGGCAGACTCACTTATCGACCGCAACTTGGGAACAAGACCAGTCACTCTCGTCGGCTTCTCCCTGGGCTCAAGAGTCATTTTCTCGTGTCTGAAGGAGCTTGCGGAACGTGGTGCATTTGGTATCGTGCAGAACGTGTATATGTTTGGTACACCAGCAGTGGCGAAATATGAAGATTACGTCAAGGCCAGGTCTGTTGTGCCCGGAAGATTTGTCAATGGGTATGCTACCAACGACTGGATTTTGGGTATGTTGTGTATTTCATGCTTTTTATGATTGGTGTTAACATAACCAGGTTATCTCTTCCGCGCAACTAGCGGTGGTGTTATGCGCGTTGCAGGCCTTGCTCCCATACAGGTCCCCACCATTGAGAACGTCAACGTGACTGAGCTTGTGCCTGGCCATATGGCCTACCGTGCTGTCATGCCCAAACTCCTTCGCGAAGTCGGGTGGGTTGTTGAATCGGACGAATTCGCCGAAATCGAGGATCCAGATCCGGACAACCACGAGCAGCGACAGCGCGAACTCATCAACGAGATTGAAGAAGCGAGAAAAGACCTGGAGAAGAAGGCGCAAGAGAAGGAGAAGAGAGGTAGTAAGCTAAGCTGGTGGAAGAAGAAGAAGGCTGCAAAGAACGAATGGGAAGTTTATGACGAAAACTCGAATGCCCCGCCTCCAGGCCACAAGAAACTAGACCAAGACCAGGATCCAGCGAAACTGGCAGAGAACCCGATCATGTTCGACATTGACGCGATACGAAAAGAAGTAGCGAGCCTGGCCGTCGAAACCAAAGAATACAACGCCGAAGCCGAATTCGAAATCAAAGAAATCAAATCGACCCTTCCACCCATGAAAATCGACATTGCTACTGTCCCTCCCTCTCAAGCAGGCAACAACCCGCACTCCAAACTCCGAGAGACTAAGAGCTACAACGACAGCCTTGGCACAGTCTTCACGCCCAAACCCAGCTCCAACGGAACCCACACAGCCGGCGGATGGGAAGAATACGACGAATTCGAGCACGAACAAGAGCACATGGAAATGACCTTTGACACGTCCTTCCGCGACCCAAGTCCCGCTCCTCACCATTCCAACTCCACCAACACCAACACGGCTACTAACAATGATAACAAATCATCCTTCCCTCCGTCCTCTTTACCAGCCCAGCCCATGCACTCGGACACGGCTTCCCTATGGGACGACGATCCCTTGTCGTCATCGCACCATCATCATACAGCGAGACCCCCGCTTCGCTCGGCCAAAACAGATTCTCATGTGACTGGTGGAATGGATAATGGTGATTTGGGACATAATGCGTGGGCGGATGAGTTTGAGGATGAGTTTGGTGAGGAGAAGGAGGTTAAGATGAGTTTTATGTAAAATTCGTTTCCAACACTGTTGTGGTTATTTTTTTTGTTGGTTATTATCATGCTTTTCCCCTCTCGACCTTTTCTTTTTTTTTTCCCTAATTGTTGTTCTGGGATATGAAAGGGAAAGAGGGGGGGGGGGGGAGGGAGGAAAAAGGGAGGATTGCTCTTTTTCGTTCTATTGGTATTTGCAACGTTTTTTTTTCTCATTGTTTTTAGCGTGCATTTTTTTTTCTTGGGTTTCTGGCAACTGGGACTGGCGGGGAGGAAGAAATGGATTCTTTGTTGGATGGGGATGGGGTGGCGGGTTTTTTTGGTGCTTTCTTTCTTTCTCATTGTAGACATTGCGCTCTCTCTCTCTCCCCGGTTTTTTTTCACTTCATCAGCGGGGGCGTTTGAATCCATTTGTTCTTTCTTCTACCTCTTGATTTTCACGTCTTCCTTTTTTTGTTGTTGTTGGGCGACATTGATTCCGAGGGATATTGGGGTTTGTTTGCATACCTGTGTTTTTTTTTCTGTTTTTGCTGCTGATCCATTGATATGGATGGCTATCTGTAATGGAGATGGATGTGGATGGGGGTTGTGTTTGGCTTTTACGTTCATGTGTAATGTACACGCATTTGTTTGGAGGATCTAATCGAGGTGGAGGCGACGAGAGGGAAAAGAACTAAGCTGCTAGATTGGATTGGATTTATATAGATGATATCAAATGAATTAGTTTGACGTATTTTTCTATTGACTAGATGCGTGAGTTGGCATTGTGTTTGAGTCTGGAAATGCTGGAGTTTTTGGCTTGGAAGTGTTCTGGTCTTCATTTCTGTATTGAGAGATAATATGTCGTTTTTCATTCTTCTTCTACTTCTTCTTCTTCTGTTTTCATAGATAAAGTTGGGTATGGTAATTCCAAAATCGTCCCTTGTGTCACACGATATACATGGTTCTATACAAATCAGCATCCTGCTGATCAGCAGCAAGCGTAGTAGCTGCAACCTCGCTATTCCTCTCCTTCGTAAATTCTCCACCCCGCAGTTCAAACCCAACCTCTTAACCCATTGCCTTCAGGAAGTTAGCTTCCTTGATCGATGCCCTCCGCTTATTCCGCATGGCTTTTGTCAATTCATCTCGCGCCTCTGCAGCCTGCACCGCGCCGGACAGGGTGCCATCGCCAGCTGGTAAATCAATGGTTTGTTCGTATAATGGCACCTTTGGTATCATCATTTCGGGGTTCTCGGCCTGTTCCTTTCGGAGACGCTTCGCAGCCAGACGACGCTGTTTCTTTGATTTGGCTGTGCGATTTTCGTTAGCAAATTGTTTCTTTTTTCCTTTTTATTGCAATTCAACGGGGGGATGGGAAAAACATACAGAACAAATCGCCCGCGCCCTTCTCCGCCTTCTTCTCCTGCCGATCCAGTAATGTCCACAACCAAGCGGGGTACTCGTCATCGGGCGCCGCAATTGGGTCTTGTCTGTCTTTCAAGAAATTGAGGCCTTTGAGTGGATGTCCCGCCGGTATGCTGCTCTTGATCAGGGGCGCAACCTTCTTCTTTGCTGCTTCTGCTGCCGCCGCTTTCACATCAGGGCCTGGGGCTGGCGTCAATGGCTCGCTAAAAGGTTGGGCGGCAGACGTCGATGTGGCCGTGGGCGGTGCGTGAGGAGACGACAAGTCGCCTTGGCGAGGTTTGGATTGCGTGGCTGTGGAACTGGAAATGGGTGTGGCATTGCGGAGGGGAGATGCGGTGGTGAAGAAGCGTGGGTTCTGTGGGCGGCGCAGAGAGACGGGCGGTATTTGGTGGGCGCTGCGCGAGGCGGCCCGCAGGCACGATCGACATATCATTTTTTTTTCCAATTGACGAGGAGAGGCAGTTTGCGGGGTGGGTTAGTCGACTAGGTGTTCCCAAGTGACGATACGTTCAAAAGTTTGAGACGACAAGGGAAGGCTGCCGAGGTGTTTCGCCGATGCCGGTTGAGGTTAGGCGATGAGATCCTACGTTAAATCAACACCCCGTCACGCTAGAGAAGCCATGTCGATGATCGTCTACATCCGCTCCGACTTGCTCTCTTAACAGATCGTGTTAAGATTTACGTGTACATGCACATGCGCCGGCCTGACAGCTTTGGATAGGCAGGTGTCGGACATGGCCTAGCACCTTCCCAATTTGAAAATTCCCCGTGAGCCCCCCGTCCCTCCATCGAGAACTCGGCAGGTGAGATGCATACGCAAGCATGATCTGCACGGTAGAGACACAAGCCCAAGACTGGCCAACTGCCGAGTCGTCAATGCACCATCATATAGTTATCATGTGAAGAACAGGTTGTGAATGACTGCTATGGGTCTGGCATGGAAGTGTGTTTCTTTCAATCTGGGATATGTACGTCTGAGACATAGACACAGTGTAACCACTGTACACAACATGGCCAAAAACAAACGACTGCGCCTGCGGTAAACCGCCTTTCCGAGTGACATCGTACAAGAGAGAACAAACGTGAGACATCGTTAAAGACAGTACGGGGTATTGCCCCAAACCTGGGATTGGGATTCCAGAAATGCCTGTTGCCCTTCCTTCGACCCAGACCAGCAGGTAAAGCAAAAAATATATAGAACAGGAGAAACTAAGATTAGACAAATGAGTGTGCGGGGGTTAGGCCGGAAATCCGCTAATATGTACAGACAAAATGAGACCGTGAGTGTCTAAGGTATCAAGCAACAAGCAACAGAGGCGATCGGAGTGACGCGGGGGGGTAAGAAAGTGGAGAGTTGACGGTGGTGGTCTCAGATCCAGGCCATGGCAGGAGCTTGGTGTGGCATACCAAACCGTTGGCTGAACAGTGGGCGAATCTCGACAAGATAGTCCGCAGCACAGTAAGCGGCCAGATTCCTTGACAGCATAGCGAAACGATCCGCTTCGGCCTCGGCGTCGCGAACTACGCCGCCAAACTCCTCGACGACCTCGTTGAGCTGCTCGAGTTCGCGGCCAAAAGGGTGACTCTCTTCTTCAATCGTGGCCTTGAACATGTCGAGTGACGATCGCTGTTCGCGCGAGCTCCGTACTGAGCCCACGCTTCCACGTGAGCTAATGCTACCCCGCGTACCCACGTTCTGGAGAGATCGCTTGTGAGCAAGTCGTTCATGGGCACGTTTGCTGTGCGAGAGGGCCCTCGCCGGGATAGTTGGAACTGGTTCGATAATTTCCTCCTTGACCTGCTTGAGACTGGTGGTTGAAGCAGATTTCCTCAGTGGTTTGCCACCAGACGGGAAGCCGCCGGCGTAGTTTGGAACTGGCGAAATAGGCGAGAGATCCACAGAGGAAGCATCCGTCAAGGTAGTGTCTCTGGATGCATGCGAAGAAGCACGGGAGCGTGTAGATACACTGTGGTCCGAGTCGTCTGCTGAGGAAGTTTGGGTTAGAGAGGCCATGGAGGATGCATTCTTGAGGCTCGAGATGTCGGGTGCGTTGTACGAAAGCATGTTGGTAGTCGACACGAGAGCAACAGGGAGAGAGATTTTGGCACGGTCGATGGAAGAGCCGTTCTTGACACTCTGGCTGCGAGTTGGGCGAGTGGGCGAAGTGGGCTCCTTGGGCTCCTCACTTCGCTTCATGCGCTTCGTCATTGCGCGTGCAAGAGACATATTGATGAATTAATTCTCAGGAAGGGCGATAGTGCCTGATAAGTGTTTAGCGGTCGGAGACAGGGCCGGTAATTCTAGCAGTGACCGTCGTTGGTCGCTCTAGGAATGCGGCGGCGCAGATAAGCGGGGTACTGCCGAAGATAAATTGCGCGTTTTGCTGGCACGAGGTGCAAGCAGTCGAGGGCTAGTGTTCCACTAATGCAACGGTTGCAGTATTCTGGAAGACACCAAGGCAGCGAGGTGCGGTGCAACAATGGTGAGGGTGGAGTTGGCCTGGTGGTACGGAGGTCACAAGGGGTGATGGCTTGGTGGTCCGGTGCACTTTGTTTGCAGTAGAGTCGATGCCCCGCGTTGGACGTTGCGGTTTGCTGTTGCTAGTGATGTCCTTGACAACTAGTGGGGGTTTTTTTTCAAAATTTTCTTGTTCTTTGGGGAATTGCTGGGCTCGCAGCGCGTAAAGAAGAAAGTATAAGGGTGAATGGGCAGTGGGTGGGTGGGGGGCCGAAGGGAACAAGGACCGTCTGTCAAAGAGCGTGGGGAAGGGTAGGGATGGTAAGGAGCGAACACCGGGCTGCGCAAAGGAATGGTTTTGCTGGGCGCGTAAGGCACAAAAAGGGAGGAGAGAAAGGCAGCGAAGAAGGGCGCGTGATGCAGCAACAGCGACAACGACGGGGCAGGCCTCTTGAAAAGCCAGAGAAGGGCAGCAGGGAGGACGGGCTGGGCTTTTTTGCGCTGTCTCCGAAAGATTGGTAGCCTGCACTGCCCCGGACCCTGCACCGGCGCCCCGTGCGTTTCGAGCGCCACTCCAATCAGAGCCCGTCGCCTCGTTCTCAGCGTCTCAGGTTAAGCCGGCTCTATTCTCCTGTTTGCTTGTTCCACCCTTCCACTGCGTCCGGTTGGGGCCTCGAGAGGACTCGCTGTTTCAATGCAGCCCAGGAACACTCCCTCCCGCTCCACTCTCGGGCGCCCGCCGCCCTTTTGCGCGTGTAGCTCCAGCCAGAATGGCATTGACAGCTGAAATGAAGCTCCTAAAGCGTCGTCAATACTTACTCACTGCCGCCCGCCGTACGCCGCTCGCTTTTATCCGCGAATCGCTGTTCACCACAATCCCACTCTGCCTCAACGCGCAATTTGTCTATTCCCATGCCGTCACCCCCAAACTCTAATTAGTCTCCGCTGTGCCCACACCGGACGCGCAACCACACTGTTCCTGTTGGCTGCTTACTCTAGACCTAAAGCATCTACTTACATACTTAATATTCACGTCGCCACACACGTCTGAGCGCGCGCGTACAAAGCGAGCTCCCCTCTTTACTGCTTATAGCAACCCCCCGTCCGATCTGTACTTCTGCCATGCCCGGCGTCAGAGTTTCAAACCTCACTGGCAGGACCGAATGTGACGAGGGTGTGCCCTAATCCGGTCCCAGTAATGAGGCCATCGAGCCAGACCAAGACCTTCCTTCAGGCGGACCCACACCCGGCAGCCAGTCTCCGACTGCAGGCTGCGAACGTTGATCTGCCGCTATACGCTAGCATTGACCTGTCTTCGCTTCTCGAGTACAATCCATTACGCCAGCTGTAGGAACACTTGGTCCGCCATCAAGCCATGTTTACGCCCGCGTCTCCTGCTGCCCTAGGGTCCCGCGCCCCAAAAACTAAAGTTAGTCTCTGCCATCATTCATACTGACGTCGATATCACCACCCATCACCAAGCCATGCAAGTTTATGCGAGTCAGGTGAGATGAAAGGGACTTGCAAAACAAAGGGCGGAGAGATCGGGGATTCGGACACTTGATGAAACGCGCACGGACCACTCTATCCGAGGAAACATGACTAAACACCTTATACTGCGTTTCGCCAAAAAGCTTCACAATGGCCCTCCGTCACGCCAGATCAAAACTCGTCGGTTCACAATCACACAAACATCGTCATATCCCGAAATCTTCGGTCCGCTGCCCAGCTCCTCGTCGCCCAGGGTATCTTCGCCTACTACTCCTCCATCGACTCCCATCCCTTGTCATCACCATCCTCCCCTTCCTCGTCATTGCTCTCTCCTTCTTCCGAATCAGAATCCGTGTCTTCCTCTTCCAGACCCACGAGACGCTCCTTGCCATCTCCCCTAACTGCAGGCACCTTGCTGGCAAAAGCTGCACGCACCGCTGCATTGGTGCTCGTATCCCAAATCTGCACGGCGCCTTTGCTTCCTGCTACTGCCAGTCGGAAACCCACTTCGTTATCAGGGGCAAAGGATGTGGAGAAGACCTTGCCCACGCCCAAGTCTCGCGACACCACCATGCTCGGCCCGCTTTCTTGAATGTTCCACAGTTTTACTTGCTTATCCGTAGAGCCCGTTGCCAAGTAACCAGGTATCACCGGGTTGATGTCAAACGACGAAATAGACTCGTCATGGGCCTGTAATACCCACACAGGTTTTGAGGCAGACGCATCTTTTGGTGCGTTGCGAGCATCGTGATAGTGTATCATGCCGTTTTCAGTCGAGACCTGACAAGGGTTAATGCCGCATCATCAAGTTTGGCCTTGCAACACTTACATAGAAATAGTTCGGGTCGTGAGGATTCCACCGCACGCTTTCGACATCACTCTCAACGCCCCACCGTGGTGCTTTTGCCTCGGGTGCACGCATATCGGCTACCACCACTGTGCGGTCGTAGCTACCACTCAGAAGCGCAGTAGACTCGACAGGGTGCCATGCTACAGAGCACACCTTGTCTGTGTGATACGTGTATGACTTTGCGCATTTGGTCGTGTTCAAGTCCCATAGCTTGATGGTTTTATCAGCCGACGACGAAGCAAGAAGGTTGCGGTGGTGGCGGTTGGCCGCGAGCGAGAGTACAGAGTCAACGTGGAACTCGTCGTTGGCCTTCCTGGACTTCTTCTTCTTTTTCTTGGGCTTGTCGGCCTTTGTCGCATCGTCAGCACCTTGTCCTAGTACCGCATCTGGGTACATGCTGTCCACCACGTCCAAATTCCAAATCTCAATATCTGGGTCCATAGTTCCGATGGCTACAAAGTTACCCTTGCCTTCGCTGGTACCCACAGATTTGCCTACGGGCAGATCTAGCCACTCAACAGCCAGTGGGATGGCAGGCAGCATAATGTCGTGATGTACGTAGAGATTATCGTCCTCGTCTTCGTACACATAGACCTCAAGATGTGCAACTTCGTCTTCTATCCTTCCAGCCAATACCAGGTTGTCTGTGGCCAGAATCTGTAGCTCTTCTCGATCCTCCTCATCCTCTTCATCTCCACCCTTCATGGTGATGTACGGGTCGTCTTCGTCGTTCTCGTGGAACACTAGGTTCTTTGCGTTGCCGAACATGGCCATAGTGTCGCCTTGGTCCTGGGCGACTTCATCGTCGTAGTGCTCAAGGTCGTATTCTTTGAGATCGTCGTCATCGTCGCTTCAAACAATTAGCCTTGAACTCTAAGTAATAAAAAAGTAGCACACTCACTCGTCATCTTTTTTCTGTGCTTTGCTTGAAGTTCCGTTGCTCTTAGCCTTCTCCTCAGCTTGCGCCTCTTCAAGTTCTTCCTTAGCGTCTTCCAGCTGTAGATTTGCAAGTTTCGATATGCGCTCATATTCTTCCTCGTCGAATTGGTACCTGGTAGGGAAAGGCGCCGCAAAGCCACGCGGCACCCATGTCGTCGCTGTGATCATAGACATTGTTGCGGTATTGTGTGAGAAGATGCGCAGTGAGAGCGCAAGTTGCGTGGGGAACTTTTTCACAGGTTGGAAATAATTTTGGGCGGCCCCGCAACGATTGGCTAAAGCTCCCGTCCTATCGATAATTGCGGACCTCCGAGCATCAACTTTCCCGCCATCTCGACACCAACAACACCACGCCGAGTCTACACCCCACTATATATATTCTTTTCTCGAAAGCAGCACCCAGAGTCTTTATCGTCATAATGGAACGCGGTCATAGCCCCAAGCGGCGAAAGCTCGACCCCGAAGAATACTCGATCGCGCCTCGTCCAAAGTTTCGCAAACCCAACAAGCCCGCGTCCTCACGCGCGCATACGCCCAAAGCCAACGAAGATGGCGCACACCCAGCCCAGGAATCATTCGAAGGTCCCGAGCCCCTCGTGGACGACTTCGACTCAATGGCACTTGACCGCGACTGGTATGGCGGTGAGGAGAACGGACATACCTTTGGCGACGATACGCATAACCCGTTTGGCGGTGCTGAGAGCTCATGGCTGGACGCACAACGGGAGGCTGCTTTGACAGAAAAGAAACAGAATAATCGGGCGAGCATGAGGGCTCAGCAGAAGCAAAAGGATGTTGATGCGTGGGAGACGAATCGAATGCTCCAATCTGGGGTCGCCCAAAGAAGACATTTCGATGATGACTTTGACGATGATGAAGAGAGCATGCGCGTACACATCCTTGTACACGAGCTCAGACCGCCCTTTCTGGACGGAAAGACTGTCTTCACCAAGCAAATCGACCCAGTCCCAGCAGTACGAGATCCTCAGAGCGACATGGCAGTCTTCAGTCGGCGCGGCAGTCGCGTGGTCAAGGAAAAGAGGCAGCAGAAAGAGCGGCAAAAGCAGACGCAGGAAGCCACTAGCGCGAAAGGAACCACACTGGGCAATATCATGGGCATCAAGGAGGAGGATACAGACAGTGCTGCGCCTGGTCCAGACGAAGAAGAAAAGCAGGGTGGCAGCAAGTTTGCACAGCATCTGAGCAAGCAGGAAGGCGCAAGTGCTTTCAGCAAAAGCAAGACACTTCGAGAACAGAGGGAGTATCTCCCAGCCTTTGCTGTCCGAGAAGATCTACTCCGCGTGATTCGAGACAACCAAGTAATCATTGTTGTCGGCCAAACGGGTTCCGGAAAAACTACCCAACTAACTCAGTTCCTCTACGAAGATGGCTATGCTAAAAACGGGCTTATTGGCTGCACGCAACCGCGTCGTGTCGCAGCCATGAGTGTGGCGAAGCGTGTGAGCGAAGAAATGGAGGTCAAGCTGGGTGGTTTGGTTGGTTATGCGATTCGTTTCGAAGACTGCACTAGCAAAGAAACCAAGATCAAATACATGACTGATGGTGTCTTGCTCCGAGAATCCTTGGTTGAGCCTGACCTAGACAAGTACTCTTGCATCATCATGGATGAAGCGCACGAGAGAGCCCTTAATACTGACGTGTTGATGGGCCTTCTCAAAAAAGTCCTGGCTCGAAGACGAGATCTCAAGCTAATCGTTACTTCGGCTACTATGAACGCGGATCGATTCTCGCGCTTCTACGGAGGCGCGCCAGAGTTCATCATCCCAGGACGAACATTCCCTGTAGACATTCAGTACTCGCGATCGCCGTGCGAGGACTACGTCGACAGTGCTGTGAAGCAAGTCTTGGCCATACACGTGTCACAAGGACCTGGTGATATTCTAGTCTTCATGACGGGCCAAGAGGATATTGAAATCACTTGCGAACTTGTTGCAGAGCGACTCAAACTGCTGAACGACCCGCCAAAACTTAGCATCCTTCCAATCTACAGTCAGATG
Source organism: Bipolaris sorokiniana ND90Pr (assembly GCF_000338995.1). Lineage (NCBI taxonomy): Eukaryota > Fungi > Ascomycota > Dothideomycetes > Pleosporales > Pleosporaceae > Bipolaris > Bipolaris sorokiniana. The sequence goes on along the minus strand of NW_006911897.1, from coordinate 270,452 downwards.
CCTGCCGATCTGCAAGCAAAGATTTTTGAGCGAGCAGCCCCAGGTGTACGAAAAGTCATCGTAGCAACCAACATTGCAGAAACGAGTCTGACTGTTGATGGTATCATGTATGTTGTCGACGCCGGATTCTCTAAACTCAAAGTCTACAACCCCAAGATGGGCATGGACACGCTACAAATCACGCCCATATCTCAAGCAAACGCTTCACAACGTGCTGGTCGCGCTGGACGCACTGGTCCTGGAAAATGTTTTCATCTGTACACTGAAAGAGCATTCAGAGACGAATTCTACATCCAAACGATACCAGAAATCCAGCGGACGAACCTCGCTAACACGGTCCTACTGTTGAAATCTCTCGGTGTACGGGACTTACTGGACTTTGACTTTATGGACCCGCCACCTCAAGACACAATCACAACCTCACTCTTTGATCTCTGGGCCCTCGGCGCCCTCGACAACATTGGCAACCTCACTGACCTAGGCCGAACCATGACGGCCTTCCCCATGGACCCCTCCCTTGCCAAACTCATCATCACAGCCACGGAATACGAATGCAGCGAAGAAATGCTCACAATCGTCGCCATGCTCTCCGTCCCCTCGGTCTTCTACCGCCCCAAAGAGCGCCAAGAAGAATCCGACGCAGCCCGCGAAAAATTCTTCGTCCCAGAATCCGACCACCTCACCCTCCTGCACGTGTACACGCAATGGAAAGTAAACGGCTACTCCGACGGCTGGTGCATCCGGCACTTCCTGCACCCCAAGGCGCTGCGCCGCGCAAAGGAAATCCGCGACCAGATCCTCGACATAATGGGGAAGCAGAAAATGCCCTTGATATCCTGTGGAACCGACTGGGACGTCATCCGCAAGTGCATCTGCTCAGGCTACTACCACCAAGCCGCAAAAGTAAAAGGCATAGGCGAATACATCAACCTCCGCACCTCTGTCACCATCCAACTCCACCCCACCTCCGCCCTCTACGGCCTCGGATACCTCCCCGACTACGTCGTCTACCACGAACTCATCCTCACCTCCAAAGAATACATGTCCTGTGTTACCGCCGTCGACCCCCACTGGCTGGCGGATTTGGGCGCCGTGTTTTATTCCATCAAGGAAAAGGGGTATTCAGCGCGGGATAAGCGGATTGTCGAGACCGAGTTTAACAGGAAGGCGGAGTTGGAGAGGCAGATGGCTGAGGATAAGGAGAGGGAGGAACGGAGGGTCGCGGAGGAGGAGGCGGGGCCTGTGGTGAGGAAGGTGGGGAAGGTGAAGAAGGGCGAGGAGGGCGAGGGGGTGGTTAAGAGACCGGTGGTGGGTAAGTCTAAGTTTAGGCGGAGGTAGAGTGTGGAAAGGAAGAAGTGGTGTTGTTTTATGACGTGACGAGGGGGTTTATTTTTCTAAGTGACTTATTGAAGAGTTGTTTATAATGGAGCTTTACCTCCTACTACATGGATGAGGATTGTTAATGGCATGTACTATCTTCTTGAACAAAAAAAGAAAAGACGCCGCTGTGGCTTTCGTACCCTGATGTTGCGCTCAATTATACGTTATCAAGATCAATTGGCGCCGTATCTTTCGTGTCATTCCAACTCTTTAGCTGTCCTCCCCGCTACATAAAAAAAAGCCGGGCTACTACAAAGGAGGCAGGAAACGCTCGCTAGATAAACAATATATATCTTTTCCTAGGCACCTATGCGCCTGCTCTCAAAATTCTCCACGTCCCCTACCGCCCCTACCCCGTCTACCTCCACGCTTCTTGCGGTCCCAATTACCCCTAAACCCACGCCCACCCTGATGTCCATTCCTCTCGTCCCGCTCCCGCTCCTCCTCTTCCCTCTTCATCATCTCGCGCTCACGCTCCAACTTCTCCGCCTCAAGCTCCTCAGCGCTCTTCTCCACACGCGCCTCAGGTTTCTTGAGATCAGTAGGATACCGCGGGTGAGCACCGTACTTGCAGCCTTTCCCCTCTGGACAAAACCCGCACAGGTAAAACGGACACAGCTTGTCTTTCTTGTTGTGCTTCAGCGCACAGTGTGGACCGAGTGGACAGAAGCCGCGGTCGTAGTGTGGGCACGAGGGGCGCTTAGCATCTGGGTCCAGATGCAGATAGAGACAGTCGTCGCCGTTGGAGCAGGTTTGTGTGCGGGCGTAGTAGGAGCATTCGGGCATGCGGCGGAGGTTGTATTCGTGGAGGAATTCGCAGGTTTCGCCTTTTTTGCAGAGGCCGCGCAGCCAGTGTTTACATACGAGACTGTGGTGTTGAGTGTCAGCCTGCTGGCATTTGATATGGGGGTGAGCTACTGGATGACGTACTTATTGTAGGACGAAGAGACATTGTGCTTGTTGGGGCATTTGCTGCCGTCTGGACAATGGCCTTGGAGGTACGCTTTACAGGTTGGGCGATCGGGGTTTAGGCCAAATCGGTATTCACGTCTAAGAAACTCGCTGAACTTGAAGGTATATTGAGGTGGCCGGGCCTCGGCGGGTTTTTCTTCTGATATCGGTACCGCTACGGATGCCATGACCTCTGTCATTATTGGTGCACTTTGTTGCAACGCGTGGGGAAGTGGCCTCGCGTTGTGCTCTGATAGCTGATGCGCACGATTACGGTTGATACAGTATAGCGTAATATTGTGATGTAGAGTGCTTTCTTTTGCGCTGAAAAAACTGTGTTACAATAGGCGACTTCGAATCTTCAATGTAGGTCCGGTGGTTATGTGGGGTTGGTGTTTGTGGCTGGAGCACAACTGTATGTAGTTGCAGTCGGACTGACGCAAACGGTTCGTCGGAGCGCGCAATCACGTGATTGTCAAGCGGTGGTTACAACATCCAACATTCTTTTCCATATACCTGCAACTCTTGTGCAACTTACCAGATCAGTCTTGCACGGCACCTCCGTCTCACTCTAGCGCCTTGTGCTTCCCTCACGCCGACCTATCAGTGACTTCTGGAATTTGCGCGTGCCGTCGAACCGAGTGGCACAGCTGGCACAGCCTTGGAACCCCACACTTATGTTGCGCCACAGCTTCTACCTTGGTTTTTGGAGGCTTGCTGACACGTTCTACATAGGTGTGCGCACCCTTATCAATCTTTTCGTAACAAGATGTTTCTGTGCCTAGAAATACATCTCTGTATGATTTCCATTGCGTGCACTCTCTATCTTTATATATGATATTGGATGCTTCTTGGCTACGTACTCCTCTCGGATGTGCAATACTACCCATAACACACCCTCTCATCTCTTCTTACAAATGCACATTAGATTCGAGCCGGATAGATTTAAACTTTCCAAGCCGTTTTTTTAGTGCGTCAGCGTGCAAATCACGAGAACACAGTATTTTGGGACATCGCGGCCTGACCTACAAAGCAGAGCGACTCTGGCTCGCGCTATCCATAGATCTTAACCAACACCACCAGTTTATTCGCAGTCTATTCAAATATCATACTGGGCTTCACCGTCTATCGCATTGCAAAAACAGAAGCAACTATAGCAAGTCCGGCAGCTAAGGCATCACCTGCTTCAGGCTAAGCAGCATGTCGATTGATATCCAATGCAACCACCAGTTCATTACATCATCGAGCGGCCTGTAATACCGCTATTATCTACTTCACGTGTATATACAAGGTCGTGTAGACGGCGCTCCAGAGTCTCTTCAGACATTTGAAATCATACCATCCACCATCTTCCTAGCCAATTTCCATTGCCAAAGTACAGATTCACGAATACTACTGTCTTCCATTACGTACCGACCCCCACGTATGCTCCAAACAAATATCTCACACACACAAAAAATTGTTTAACCAACAAAATTGTGCGGAGCTTCCGATACCCGTAGAGCTTTGATCTTTCCAAGCAACAGATACGGGTCCTCTTACCTGCAGGATACCCTGACGTGCAGGCAGGCTAAGCATTTAAAGCTGACGACGAACCGAACAATGAGCCGAGACTACTTCAACCACCCACTTGATCACAACACCACATTTTCCACACCGCTGCAAACTATGTATTGGAACGGGGTTTACTATCCTAACTGGCGTATCTATCGCGACCAACCGCCCGTGTCGTTGAACTACGACGTCATTTCGCATGTCTTCTATGCGTTTGCCTGGTAACGTTGGAATCTCGGACATTCTCGGATAGTGAGTGCTAAGGTGATGACAGGGTTAAGGAAGATGGGACGGTATATGTATGTATATTTGTTTTTTTCTGGACAAATCTTAGACTGACTTGTTTAAAGCTGAGCGATGAATGGGCAGATACGCAGATCGATGTTCCAGGCGTTGATGACATCCCTGCAACAAAGGGCTGTCTGAACTCGTTTGCACTTCTTAAGAAGAAGTATACAAGGCTGCGAGTAGTGCTCTCTGTCGGTGGTGGCGGCAAAGGTAGTGAACCGTTTGCAGGCGTTGCTCGAGACCCGGCTTGTCGTGAGCGCTTTGCACAGTCATCCTTGGCTTTGGTGCAGCAATTCGGTATCGATGGAATTGACAGTTGGTTTCCCCTCATCTCAGTAACGACAAAAGTACTAAAAAAAATTACAGTCGACTGGGAGCACCCGGCCGATGCCAGTCAAGGCCAAGACTACATTGCTCTTCTAGCCACAATCCGGCAGTACCTCCCAGCCCCTCAGTACACATTGTCCTCTGCTCTTCCAGCCGGCGAATGGGCTCTCCAGCACATCAACCTAGGACACGCGTCCCAATATCTCGACTTGGTCAACCTCATGGCGTACGACTACTCCGGACCGTGGGTGAGTAAATGCGGGCATCAAGCACAGCTCTTCACACCACCCGACCCCCACTGCCCCGAAGCCGCGATTTCCTGTCACTCGGCCGTCTCGTACATGGTCAACCAGGGCGTCCCACAACACAAAATCGTCATGGGCGTCCCGGCATACGGCCGCAGCTTCACGGGCACCCGTGGTATCGGCCACTCGTTCTCGGGACAGGCAGGCGAAGAAGGCACGTTTGAGTACCGCGACCTACCGCGCCCGGGTGCAGAGGAGCATGTCGACGAGCAGGTTGGTGCGGCGTACTGTGTTGGAGGCGACGGGGGGCTCGTTACTTACGATACTCCGCAAACGGTTAGGATGAAAGCGAACTATGTGCGTCAAAATGGACTAGGCGGGTTGTTTTACTGGACGGGAACGGGAGATGTCAGTTCGATTACGCAAAAGGATCGCAGTCTGGTGTATAACGGCTTTCTTGCTTTGTTTGGGCAGTAGTTTGTCCAATACAGGTAAATGCATATCATTCTTCAAATCAACATTGTTGATGACTAGTGTATTGTGGTGTGGGATCAACGTTCGTGTGCGACGCTTGTTTCTGGATATGTACGGCTTTTGTTGAGCAACATGTTAAAATTAGGCGGCCAGATGACGAGAAGCTATATTGCGCTGTACACCACGTACTTCCTTCCCACATGGACATTGTGGCCACGGTTTGCGACTCTGGAGAAGGCAGAGCACATCGGCAAGATATACGCCTGGGAGACTTGGACAAAGGTACGAGCACTTGATCCACATACTCATCTTCTACGCTGATCGATTCCAGAATATCAGCAGAAGCTTTCATAGTTTACAGTCCGTTGGGTATAAACTTTTCTTATAAGAAGTTTTCCGTCACCAACTTTTCCGTAGACACGTCTTTGGGAGGCGGATTACTGCATTCTGTAAGGATTTATCGTGCGGAGACTGATTGAATATGCTGACAAGTAGCAGTCATTCGAGGTTTTATTCTTCCACACTGGCTCCAGAACATTGGATCGACCGTTTACCAGAGCAGGTCGAGCAGGCTGGCCATATATCGAAATCAGGTAACTTGACATGGGGAATATGTAGTCAATTCGAGACGTAAAAAACCTCCTGCGCATCTTGAAACAGGACGATGACTTCAAAACTAAGCTCGATGAAGTGCTCCTAGGTGATGATACCGAGGATCTCCGTAAAGATGTAGAATGGAGAGCCGGTCATGTTGGAAAGAATGTCAAACATTAGGAGTTTGCGGAAGCCGACTTGCCATGGCGATCATCAGATGGCAGCCAATCCAACATGAATGGTCCGTCACAAGGCATTCGAGCAACGAAGCTTGAGCAAGCCTCGTAGTCTTTGACACGACACCCTCAGCTAAAAAGAGGCGTATCTTGCAAGAAACCCACTACGACGTTTCCACAGAGACGATGGTAAGATTTTCCCTACTTAAGAGAAGCAGGCTAGGTATTTCACTCAGACTAGTTTTTTTTGTTGACTCAGCGCAAACATGCGATACTACTTCCATATGCCAAAACAACCCCTTTTTAGTCTCTAATAACCAGCCTCACAATCCGTTATTTCCGCTTCTTACTTTCCAGTTTCACCTCGTTACTTTAACTATGAATCTGAAAAAAAAGTAAGGGAATCATCAACACAAACTCGCACGGGCAACCCCGGGGTTTTCCTGGCTACCGCGAGGTAATGTATGTGGGGGAACCGGTGGTGGTGGCCGTTTTGGCCACATGGTATGTTTGCCGATGTGTGTTTCAGTGCGGGGAGACGGCAGATGGTTTATTAGCGGTCGAGATGGCGATTCGGTATGTGAAACACCCCTCTACTACCATCCAATCCTCACTTTCACCTGTGAGAACGGGAGAAAGGGGGGAGTGTGGTTGGCCCATTCCATCCACCTACTTACGCACCAGGAAAATGGGGAACAAGTCCAGACCAAGCGGTGAATGGGGAGGTTGTTTCATTAGCCTAACGACCAAAAAGTCGTAGTAATAACCACGTGTACCCTGCTGCTATTCAGCTAGGTGGATAGTAGTAGCAAACTCTCAGCCAAGCCATGAGCATACTATCGCTTATCCCCTGCATCTGGAACTCTGACGTGCAGGAGCGATGACAAAGATGCGCTTGGAGTGCTTTCTCATATCGCCCGGTAAGCCATGTGGCGTGCTGTATACAACACAGGTGGACATTGCGCCGTTTGCACTTTTGCTGCGTCTGAGACATCGGATGGATGGGGGTTAGAATGGACACTCCGGCGTGCTTTGGTGAGGAAAAGTGTGTGGCACGGCGGGTGTAGGGCTATGCGGTGTTGCTACATACATACAAAGCCTTGAGGAACGTCGTGAAACTTGGCAACGTCCACGCATCATCGATTTCCTGTTTCTAGAATTTATTTATTAGTACTCTAGATACAACATCACCAGCGCAGGCAGAAACGATAACAACCCGGACAAAGGCCGCCCCGTCGGGGTCTCGCATCCCGCCCCGACTTTCCCACTCGGGCAAACAACCCTCCGTCTCACAGCGCTCCGGTTCGCCAGCAAAGGGCGACGCCGCACGTTTTCTTTAGCGCGCGCAATGCGGCTGCCGCTTGCTCACCACCACGTCATGACTGGGCGAAACAAAACAACGGTCGGAGTGCCCAATCCTCCCAGATTGGCGCGATAAGCCAATTGGACAGTGTCAAATCAAGCAGACGGCGTGGAAAGAAGCGGTGCGTACAGCTAGATTGTCGAGGGCAGAGCGCACGGGCCACCGTTAAAGCATATACACCACGGAGGCTGCAGCTTTGAGGCTGAACTAAGGTGGTGAGCTAGGTAAGTAGTGGGTTTTTGGATGGAGCGGAGGACAAAGTTGGGCCGAGGAGATGGCGTGCTCGTGGTTGGGTGGTCTTACTGTGCGCCCGCCCCGAGTGATGGGTGTGTGTTGTGGCTTTACGCCCTGTGATAGAGGGAGAACTGGTGAGTCGTAAAACGGACAGTGTGTATGTATATGTATGATGGCTGCTCTCGGTCTTGTAAAGAGAGTAGGCAGCACTTGGTATATATTTTTCGGCGGCTTCTTGCGTCTCTCCTCTAGCCTTCGAGGATATCGTGCGTAGTCTATACATATAATTCGGATTCTCTCTTCCCTATTCACACCAAGGCTCAAAAACAAGAGTCATGGCGAGTACGTCTGTACAGCCGCCCGAGGACGTGGTCAAGCCTGCGCTGCCTGTCTCAGAACCCGTGAGCGAGGCGGCATCCGAGCAGGTGGATGCAGTAGAAGCGGAAAAGTTCCAGCCAGGATGGCGCTTTCTAGCTGCTTTTGGTAGTCTATGTATCATAACGCTCATGGCGGCGTTGGATGCTACTTCCATCTCCGTTGCTCTTCCAGTAGGTTTTGCACAATTCAGAAAGATGGGAGGCATTGGGTGACTGACAATCTCCAGATCATGGCAAGGGCACTAGGCGGGTCTGCTATCGAAGCATTTTGGAGCGGCACTTCGTTCCTATTGACGTCGACCGTCTTCCAGCCAGTGATCGGATCCTTTTCGCACATTTTCGGGAGAAAGTCATTGATCTATATCAGTCTTGTATTCTTCCTGATTGGTTCCATTATCCCCGCTGTGGCTGACAACTTCACCCTCATCCTGATCGGGCGGTCTATCCAAGGTATCGGAGGCGGAGGTATCATTTGCCTCACAGAAATGGTAGTTGTAGACACTGTGCCTCTGCGGGAGCGAGGAAAGTGGCTTAGCTTCTTTGGTGCCATGTGGTCGATTGGCACCGTAGCTGGACCGCTTCTCGGTAAGCAATATGCAGTGCAGATGCAAAAGGACAGTAGCTAACGACAATAGGTGGCGGCTTTTCACAAAACGTTAGTTGGCGATGGATCTTCTGGATCAACCTCCCATTCATTGGCATTGGCGCTGCCATGATCACCATCTTCCTTAAGCTCAACCAGAAGCATGGGGCTTTCCTAACCAAACTCCGCGAGGTGGACTGGATCGGCATAGTGCTCTTCCTTGCCTCGACCACTGGCTTCTTGATTCCCGTTACCTGGGGCGGGGTGCAGTATCCGTGGGACTCGTGGCGCACACTTGTGCCACTTATTGTGTGCGGTGCTGGCATGGTTGGCTTTGTCTTGTATATTGAATTTGTGGCCGCCAACCCGCTCATTCGCACGTCCGTCTTTAAGAACCGGTCTGCTGCCATTCTCTATACTGCCACGGTAATCCACGGCATTATCTTGTGGGCCATCCTATACTACCTACCACTGTACTTTGAAGCGGTCAAGGGATTTGGGCCAATTCTTACTGGGGTTGCTTTGTTTCCATGGACGTTTACAGTGGCTCCAGCCTCGATCGCGACGGGTGTTGCTATTGCCATCCTGGGCACGTACCGATGGGCCAACCGGGCAGGGTGGTTCCTTGCTACTCTGGGCATGGGTGTGCTGATAGTAATCAAAGTTGACACGTCGACTCCAGCGTGGATCTTTATCAGTCTCGTTGGTGGGATAGGAACAGGTATCCTGTAAGTGAGAATTGCTGATGAAGAAGAACAAGGGGCCCTAACGATTGCCTAGTTTTCCTGCCATGGCATTGGCCGTGCAAGCCAGCGCGACCGCAGCGGACCAGGCGTATGCTGCCAACATGTTTTCCTTTTTCCGCGCATTCGGCCAGACACTGGGAGTGGCTATTGGCGGGGTCGTGTTCCAGAACCAGATGAAGAAGAAGATGCTGACGTTCCCACTGCTGGCTGACTTCGCGGACGAGTATTCTCAGGACGCAGCTGGGCTGGTTCGCATCATCAAGGAGATGCCTGGCGGAGATATGAAGGACCAACTAAAAGAAAGCTACACGGACGCATTAAAGTACATCTGGATAGTCATGCTGGTGTTCAGTGCGGTGGCTATGATTGGCAGCTGGTTCATCGAGGCCTATGATATGAATGGGGCCATGGACCAAGAGAGGGCGTTTGTCGACAAAGACAAGGTCAAGGATATGGAAAAGAGCAGTAGCCCGTAATGCGGGGAGGGGTATAGAACTTGTTTTGGGAGAAGCATCGACAAAGCATCTAGATTTTGATGGGGCACATTTAGAATTAGACGGATGTGATATGAAGCATTTCTTGTAGCGTACGCGGTAGTTAGTCTCTAATATATAATACTAAATCGTGTCTCGACTTTTGGGGTTGTGGCTGGATTGAGTCAGCATGTGCAATTGAGATGCAGACCCACTGCTAATAGCACCGCCAACGCTTTTGCATCAGTCATGGACGCGCGCAGAAAGCTTCGAGTATTTTTGGCGAAAAGGCGGGCGGGATCTGCTAGAGCCGGGACCGGGCGGCGGCCTCGTTGGAATGTGAAACACGCCGTCTGCCGTTGACAAGGGAGATCAGTGGCAGGCGTGCGTCATGGCAGAAACAAGGCGTCGTAAGAATGACGAGTCCAAGCGGAGAAGTAAGCAAGAATGTATGCAGGGCGAAGAAAGGGAGAAGATTAAGGAGTATTGCAAGTGACGAGGATGGTGCAGGAGATTGTGGTGGTGGTGGTGGTGGTGGTGGTGGTGGTGGTGATGGTGATGGTGTGGTGATTGGGGTCGACCGGCAGTGACCCTGCAGGCGAGCGAAAGTAGTAGGCGCGTGCCTGGGGCACGATGCCAAGCGGTCCTGATCTCGGGTGAGGCAGTGAGACAGGCCATGGCTGCTCACCATGAGTTTAAAGTGCAGATGACAGCAGAAAAAAAACACAGATGGCATGCGATAAAGGTGACAATGACAGAAGCCAAAGGCCGTGTCGAGCTGTCGCACAAAGACTATTTGAGGCGGCAGGCGGGTGGGAGGCATCATGGCCAGCGACAGGAACGGCAGGCTGTCAAGGGTAAATTAGGACATGCAGCAGCTATATCGCGGCCATGTGCGGGCAGACCAGACAACGGCGATGCAGCGAAAAAGCATGTTAGCGGGAGGGTTAGGTCGGCAGTTTAGATGAGCTTTTTTGGACGCTGTCCACTTGCCCTGCGTCGTCCATGCATGGCGAAAGGGGAGTTTGGGAGTGCGAGTGGGAGCAGGCTCTTGTGCTTGTCAGCCGTTAGGCACGTCGAGACTAGGCCTAGGCCCGTTAGCCGAGGAGCGGCCTGGCCAATCAGGCTGCTTCTCATCGGGCCACCCGGGTCTTGTCTCTGATGGCGCTCCCGAAAGGAAAGGCACACACCCCCCTTGACTCTCACGCCTGTCTCTGACAACACCCGTGTACCTTTGCGAAAAAGCAGCGCGGGAGGGCGGCCACCCTTCGATCCCACGCACATCCTCCCCCTCACCTCAGTCATTCGTTTCAGCATTCCAGCAAAGCAGCTCGCTGCACCTAATATCACACAACCACCCCCCCTGGACCCCGATTCCACGTCCCTACTTCACCGCGCGCCAAGCAACCCTCGCCGGCAGCTCCTTCCCGCCTATACTACGCCTCACACACTACACGCGTGCAAGAACGACCGACCGACCGGCCGCATCGTCGCCTCAGCCACCGGCCTGCAAACAACGTCACCATCACCTTCACTTTCACCTTTTCCGTAATCATCACCACCATCACTACACGTCGTCTCGTGCCCATGCCGAACCGGCCCACCTCCTTCTGCTGAACCCATTCTCCGACCCTCGCATACGACCCTGTATTATTTCCGTCCATCGCGCCACCCACTGCTGCCATGAGGGATTCATTCGCTGCCCTCCTGCGCACAGGGGCTGGCAAGCTCGTCCTTTCGCTGCTGCTCGCCTCTCCCACGACAGCAATCACCTTCAACCCCGTCCCGGTCCCTCCGCTTAGTCTTGGCGACTTGGGCCGCATAGCTTTTACTGGCGACTTTGACTCAATATCGCTATACCAGTACCAAGGCCAGAGCCAGCAATACCCCGGTCGCAATGGCGCTCTACTCTCCCGCTACCCTAATGGTGTCTTTGCTACCATCAACGTTACCGATGCCGACATCAAGGCCATGTGCACTCTGCCCATCAATGGCGCTGAACGAGTCGTCTTCGCCGGCAACTTTACAGGCGTCGGCAACATGCCCACACCGGGAGGCATTGCCCTGCTTGATCCCACAAACGGCAACGTACGGGCACTCGAGGGCCTTAGTGGATCCGTGAATGCCCTCTACTGCGACCGGGAAGGCGGACGCGTCTATGTTGGCGGTAGTCTTTCTGGTGCCAACTCGACAAACGCCCTGGTCTGGAAGGACGGCTGGGAAGATCTCTCGTTCCACGGCTTCAACGGCCCCATTCATTCCATCACCCGTGCCTCTAACGACAACATTGTATTTGGAGGCGAGTTTAACGGCCTGGGCGGCAATGCCTCGACTGTGTCGAGCAAGAACAACACCCAGGTGATTCCCATCTCCAATGCACGCATCTCGGCACAGACCAGCTCCGGTATCAACGGCTTCACAGACCCCAAGAACATTGCTTGCAAGGCCGACTACACAACACAGGGCGCCGACTCTACCTGGCTCATGGCCGACCGCGCTGATGGTTTCTGGAAGGCCGAGTTTGGCTTTGGTTTTGAACCCACCAATATGAAGCTGTACAACACCGACTTCCAGGGCCGTGGCACCAAGACTTTCCACTTTACCGCCCTTCCTCTTGGAGGCATCTTGAATCTGACCTACACCGACCCCCAGACCGGACAAAAGGCCTTTTGCGACCTTCGATGCCCCTTGCCGGAGGGCAACACCACTGCCCAGGACTTTGCTTTTGTCAACGTTGTTGGTATGAACGCTTTCAGGATCGATATTACCGAGCACTATGGAGCTGGCGCTGGACTGAATGGCATTGAACTCTTCCAAGATGGTGAGTGCATCTACTCGCTTTACTAACTTCTTTCGCTAACGTCTGCAGCCATCTATTCGTATGCTGTCAACGAGTTCAACGAGCCCAGGAACTGTGGCCCCACCGGTTCGCTGTCAGAGTCAACCGCTACAGGCTCGTGGCAGGTTTCTCCTTCACATGACAGCAACTCCCAGTACCTTACAACCGTTCTCCAAGGCAGCCCGATTGATGTCAATGCGGCAACCGTTACCTTTGTTCCTGATGTCAAGCAGTCCGGCAATTACTCAGTCACCATCTTCACACCTGGATGCCAAGGTGACGGCACTTGTGGCACTCGTGGTCGCGTCAACGTCACGGCTGTGGCCGGTGGTCAAACCGAAAGCACCGAACTCTGGCAGACCAACAACTTTGACAAGTACGACGAGGTCTACAATGGCTTCATTGATGCCACTAGCGGCGCCCCTCCACGAGTCATTATCCAACCCGCCGCTGGACAAGGCCCATCACCCGTGACAGTTGTTGCACAGAGAGTACGCTTCACGCTGTTAAAGGCCACCTCTGGCAACCTGAATGGTCTTTTCGAGTACCAGCCAGGTCAGACTGCAGAAGCAGACAACTTTTCGGATTCGGTCATCAACGCTGCTGGTGCGAGCCTTAGTCCTCGGGAGAAGGCTCTGGTAACGAGCGTGGCTAGGGGCGACGATACTCTCTACGTTGGTGGATCTTTCAACACTACTGATAAACGCAACAACATCTTTGCCATCCGTGATGGCGCCACGGGACCTACGGCCCTTTCTGCCAGTGGGTTGAATAACCAGGTTATGACTTTGTTCCACAACGCTAGCACACTGTATGTCGGTGGCAATTTCACCAACACCGTAGACAACAATGCTCCTGGCCTGCGTGGTGTGGCTGCATACACCAATAACGAGTGGAAGCCTCTTGGCGCTGGTGTAGAGGGCGTTGTCCTGTATCTCGTGCCCTTTTCGCTCAACATTACAGACAACACACCTGAAGAAGTCCTGGCTGTGAGCGGTTTCTTCAGCCAAGTCAACGCTTTCGACAACAACCCCGCTACCAGCGTCAATGATTTCGCAGTCTGGGTTCCCTCTCGCAGCAACTGGCTGCACAACCTGGAATTCTACTCCCTCGCGATGTCGGGTAGATTGATGACGTTTGCTGACGTTCCTGGAAGTGCTCGTTGGTTTGGTGGATCCGTCTCCTCCGGTGCTCTCCTTGCAAGCGGTAGTGCTGAGCTACAAAGCGGAGACCAGCTGGAGCTCGAGGCATTCCCTGTCAAGATCAAGGCCCAACGCCAGGCTTCTCTTCGCAAGCGAGCTATTGTGGATGGACAAAACCTCAACACCACGGGCGTTCGCACTGGCACTTTCTACAAGGAAAATGGTATGAATAAGACTATTCTTGCTGGTCATTTTGCCGCAACCGGTGCAGACAACCAGAACATCACCAATGTCCTCATCATCGACGGCAACGACTCGGATAAGGTCACCGGTTTCAACGACGAGCTGGACGCCAACTCCACATTTGCCACTGTTGCCGTCATGAACAATATCTTGTACGCCGGTGGTGTGGTTAGTGGTCAGCTCAGAAATGACCGTGTTGCTGGTGTTGTCGCCTACGATCTCACCAAGAATGAATTTACTCCTGTGCAGCCGCCGCCACTTCAAGGCATCAACGTCACCGTCAATGCCATTGCCCCACGACCAAAGTCCAACGACATTTTTATCGGTGGCCAGTTTCAGTCCGCTGGAGCCTTGAGCTGTGCTGCAGTCTGCATGTGGAATACTGAGCGCAATCAGTGGAATCAAGCAGGAAACGGTATCCAGGGCGAGGTCACGTCTTTGACTTGGATTGGTGACACCAAACTTTTGATTGCGGGCAATCTTACATCGGGTAACAACCACACCAAGATCCTCACGTTTGATTCTACAAACAGCCAATATGCCGTTATTCCTGGTGCCAATGATCTTCTTGGTCCAGTCACTGCGCTCACCATTGCTAACCGCAATGGAGATCAATTTTGGGCCGCTGGCCAAGGCAGCGATGGCACTGCCTATCTACAGCGGTTCGACGGGTCCAAGTGGATCCCTGCCGACCCTGCCATGTTTGGCGCTTCAACCGACATCCGTGGTATCCAAGTTCTTTCTCTGTCGGAGAATCATGATGCGTCCCAGATCATTGACCAAGACCAAGATCTTCTTCTCATGGGCCATATCAATGTTACCGACTTTGGAACAGCATCTGCTGTGCTCTTTAACGGCACTTCACTCATTCCCTTCCTGCTTGCTACCAAGGGTCAGGATGGTCAGACGGAGCCAGGAAGCTTGTCTTCTATCTTTGTGGAGAACCCCAACTCGTTCTTCCTAAAGTCAGGTTAGTTATTTACCATACCCCAGACCGCACGTTTCTAACAAATTTACAGACAGCCACCTTGCTCTCTGGGCTATTGTCCTTATTGGCCTCGCCATCGCACTGGTCCTTACCTTCTTGCTTGTCGTCATTGGCATAATCATCGAGTGGTACCGTAAGAAGCAACAGGGCTACGCCCCTGCCCCAACGTCATACACCGACCGCATGGGAAATGTTGGACGCGTACCGCCGGAGCAATTATTTGGAACTCTGTCCAAACCACAACAAGCACCTGCTATCTAAGTTGAGCCTGCTATCGCAACTCTAATTCGGATGAAGTGGTAATCAAAATAATGACATGAGCAATTGGAAAGTGGCGGTAATGGTCTGGTGGACCCCCAAGTTGTGTCCAACGGACAGAATACTTCTCGCCACTCTTTTCAGCCTCGGAAAAATGTCTAAACAGAGACGAGTGTTTTCCATGTTATATTGTCTGGGATATCAGGCAAATCTTATTGGGCGCAGTACATTCTGTGCAAAGACACCGTTACGTTTCGGATCAGTACGAAGCGATAATTATTTTCTGGTGGGTTGGAACATGGGAAAGCGCCCTTCTCTTGCATGTTCTGGCGATTCTTGGCATGATTGCATGGGGAACGCACATGGTGGTGCCTTCTATTTTTGTCCATGGGGGATTTTTTCTTTTCCCCTCAGATATCATGTCTTACTAGAGCTGTTTAGATTGCTTTCGACATGCTCTCCCTCTCTCTTTTTCTCCTTTTCTATTCATATAGTGTGCTTGATACCACGTGGCTAGCGCGCGTTTTTTTCCTCGCAGCCCACCGAACTTTTTTTTTTCGTTGGCTTTTTTTCTTCCACCATCTTGTTCTCTTTTTTTCTTTGATTGAATTTGCGAAAAGAGGGGGTGGTCTTGCTCCGAGAAGAAGGTCCGTTGATGTTAGTTAATGTGTATGCCTGAGGGGGGAGAGTGTGTGTAATGAAGAGTCGACAAAGGGGGGAGAAAGGGGCGTGTGGGGAGGAGAGACTGGCAGAAAATCCATGTGTCGTTGTTTCAGGCATGAAAAGGCGTAGTAGGTGCAGGTCTAGAAGCAAATGATGAAGAAGGTTTGTGGTGTTTACAACTTATTCACTCTTTTTTTTTGACAATTGTCTTTCACGCCTACTTGGGAACTTTCGTCCCTCATACCCTCTCACTTGCCTTGCTTGCATAAGGTAGCAAGGCACTTGCACGATTTGACCTGATCACACAGCTTCAATATCTATGCATCCTCACTATTGCCTCATTCCCCATCTTCATGCTGACTCAAGTGTCCTGACAAGTCATACGAGTATGCCGAAGTAAACAGGAACACATGTATATATATCATCAAAACACAATTAATCTCCTATTAAACCTCTCTCATCTACCAATTGCCACTCCTCCTTCTCCCCTAACCATGACCCATCAAACCACCAAACACCCCCCCACCTTCTCACGCCCTAAACCTTCTCTTCTCAATCGCGCTCCCCACCAACTCCTCGCCCCGAATAATATTCGTCGCACAAACGACAATCCGACTGCCCCTCCCCTCACCCCCAGACTCCTTCAACTTATTGCCGATGAATCTCAGCGCCGCAATCTCAGCCCTCGTGACGCCACCAAGGAAGAACACAGCTACAGTCTTGTTTTTCTCAACTTGGCTACCATTAAGTAGCTGTCTCGCCTTGACAGCCTTCTCCTCTCCCTTTTGTGCCTCATCAAACGTGGCGCCGCGGACGTATTTTGTCGCATCATCAAAGATGCGGAGGCCCTGAGCGAGGGGATTTGCTTGAGCCGAAGCCCGGGGGTCGGTGGAGGGCTTGATGGCATTTGCCAGCGTGTGTTTCTGGATGATTGACTGAATGAGACGAACACTTAGGGGTGCATAACCCGAAAAAGTGTACGAGATGTCGTTTGGATTCGCCTCATTTACATCGTCGTCCCAGATTTTGAGACTCTTTCTCAAGGGCGTGTAGTTGGTTACACTGCCCGGTTTCGCCGGTGCACCTACGCCGCCGAGACTCACGCCTCCTCGTAGGGCGAGTAGACCCATCTTCTCGAGAGAAGCGAGGGTGAGCATGTGCTGCGGCCCGTAGGCCTGAATTATGGCACGTTTGAAGTTTTCGAGGTCTTTTGGACGAATACCCGCGTTTGTTGTACTCTCCAAGCACAGTAAACGCAGAATGGCAGGCAGAGGTACGTCGCGGTTGATGAGTTCGGTAATGGTATCGTGTTGTGTTGTGGGGTCTGCGCCAGACATGATGTTTTGCTGTACTTCTAGGCTTCGTGTAAAGATGTCGGTACGCGTAAACTTGATGATCTCCTCTGCAAGACTGGTGTGTAGTTTTAGACTGGCCTGCTCGGCCTGGTAACCAGGAAGCTTTGCAACAAAGTCGCGCAACTCTGAAGTCGTTTTCGTGGCAAGCTGGTCGCGCCCAGTGCTACTCTGGAGCCGCCGAGCCGCCTGGTTGAGGAGGTTGCCTACGATGGCAAAGTTGGCATCACCAAGATCTGCGTACAATGTGTCTTTGGCATCAATCATGACCTTGCGCTTCATACTTGTAGATGCCGAACCCGTCTGACCTTGTTGAGGCGTTACACCGCCAATAATGGAAGAATCAACTTCCGTTTGATTGGCAGAGATGTTGAAGACCTCATCAATAAGGCCTTCGTAGGTGAGCTGAGTCAGTAGCACAGTAGGAAAGTCAACTTCTCGATCAATAATGATGAGGCTGTCTATGTTGGAGCTAGGTGTCAATCCCAGAAACGACAGTCCTCCACCAGCAGACGTCTCGCTTGCAGCAACCTCGGTGCGCATACGAATGAGCAGGTCCGCAAGGCGCTTTCCGTTGTCACCTTTACCAATGATTCGTGGAAAGAGTCCATACTTTTGCTGCTGAAGCATCAGTGCCTTGGCTGACAAATAAATGGCCGTCGGGTCTTTTCTCTTTAGATAGTCAGCTCCAGGTCTGGTGGCGATGGGATGCAACATACAAGATACAGATCCGACACGGCATCTTCCAGCTCAAGCGACAAGACATCATCTGCAAGAGGCACGAAAAACAGTGGCCACTCGCTCACACTAGCTTCACCCAGGACACCTGCTTCTTCAAGTAGTTGATCGGACGTCAAAGTGCGGCGGGGAACCCAAAAGATGGAGAATTCATGTTCAATTTCGCTGTCGCGTCGAATACGTTTTATCTGATCTATCTAGGATGTTAGCACCGTACAATAGACTGATCCTATATAGATGATAGGCAATCCAATAAAAGCGCTTTGTTTATTCTAGGGATCAAGACTGGCCAGACAGAGTAGGTAAAAATCTGCCTAGCCTACTTTTTGACCCAAACCATGCTGTGCAGCATGCGAGGAGTGAAGCAAGGAAGCCGAGACGCTTCACTTACCAGCAACAGCCATCACAGTCTTTGCCTTTTCGCCTCTAACGAGGAAGACAATGTTGCGCTGTGAGGAGTCGACGTTGTCGTTCTCAAGGAAAAAGGGCTTGTCAACGCCATATTCTTGTAGTGTCGAGAACTTGACAAGGAGATTCAGCGGACCGGCAAGCGCCTTCTCAAGCACGAGGTTCTTCTTTCCTCGTATCTATTTGCATGTGTTAGATGTGGCAGCACGTTGCGGCGCTGATATTACCTTACACCTTCGAGCAGAAGAAGCAGCTCTCGCCGCGCTTTTTCGGTTATATCCGCCGCATTGAAAGGTGTGATGGGTGCCATTGTCGCCGCTGTATCATGGGTTACAGCTTGTGCGAGGCTTTCCCAGAAGCATGACTACATGCAGCTCGGCCTTGTGTTGTGAAGGTCGATGAGGAGTGAGGATGAGTTTCGGCTGGATTTCTTAAGCTCTGGCCCAAGGGCACGTGCACTCATGTCTTGGCATATGCTAGGGCGGAAACAGTGACTGATTCATGAGTCTCGCTGTTTTTTTGCAGGTGTACTTGTGTTCTTATGTCACGTCTGAGTTGGTCCTTTTTGAATGTAAACATGGTCACGTGAGGCAAAGTGCGCGCCAATGTCTGGTGGACAGGAGAATCGCTTTTAATTCCTTTTGTTGTCTGCATCTACCTTCAAGTTACATAAGAGACGGTGATCCGCCTCCAACACGTCTACAAACATGGGTATACAGCAAACCGGCAAATATCATGAGTTTCATAAATGCAATACGTGGAAATTTTTCAGATCGCACAGAGTAGACAATCCGAACCTTATGCGCCCAAAGCCTTGAGAGCGATGCGTAGTTCTTTTACCGCTGTGTCAGCATCTTCGAAATTTAGCGCTGAGATTGCCCATTTGGCGTGCTTTTGGGCCAGCGCGATGGAGTCTTCGTCATTCTTGAAAGGGCCATTGGAATAGTGCTGTGAAGGTTGGGGTGGCGGTGCGGGTTGAGCATATGGATTCTGGTGTGGCGTTGGTGTGTATTGTTGTTGAGGCGGGAAAGCGCCTGTCTGTGGTGGTGCGTATTGATTTTGCGGAGGAGGTTGGTAGGTATTCTGGACAGGCGGAGCGGCTGGCGGCGATACAGGGTTTTGGTAGAAGCTCACAGGATCCGATGCACCAGGCGCTTGCGGTACCTGAGGACTAGTAGGCAAAGAAGATGTCAAGGGATCGCGGTCCATTGGTGCTGTTGGTAGACCGGGTGGCGCCGACTCTCCCGTGAAAGTAGGAGGATCTGTCTTTGGGAAATATCCCCCGCCAATAGAAGTGACAGAGCCCTGCCGTGACTGTGCGGGCTGTGAGATTGGAGATACATCGCTATGGGAGGGCTGTGTATATCCGGTAGGCGCAGAAGGGAGATCGGGAGCTGGAGGAGACACTGGAGGAGCGGAGAAGTTGGGCGATGGTTGTGAGGTATCTGGGGCCGACTCGACGTAGGGTTGGTACGGACTTTGCGGTGGAGCGCCCTGATTTATACGCTGTACCTCTGGGTCTTCTGGATCCAAAGCAGGCGGCGATGCAGCTTGTTGATGGGTTTCTTGCACAGGATTCGTGGCATTGGGATCTTCGCCAGCTTTGATGGCTTTGAGGATGCGTAGGGCGTGGTACTTGGCATACTTTGTCTTTGCAGCGATTTCAGCGTCGTTGTTTTTCCAGACGGACATCATCTCGAGGAATGTGGAGGCTGCGCGCAGAGTATCGACTGTTTGTCTGTCCACGACAGTTAGCTTGGGCGCTCATGACACCATGCGCTGGAGACGTACCCATTGACTCTATTCTCAGCCATCTCGCGCTCCGCCTTGGCCAGTGTCTGGAGGGCAAACTGTTCGCAGTAGGCGCCTGCGACGGTGTCATCGACCAAGGCCTCCTCGCCAGGGTTCTCGGCTTTTGCCTGCTCGAGTTTCTCCATGAGATTGGTCGTGTAGGCAGTGCATTCCGGATCGGCCGAGTGCAGGCCGCCGGCGATGATTTTCTGAACCATATAGAATCTCACTGGTCATAGTGGTTAGCATGCGCGCTGGGTAGAAGCATAGCAACAATGGTACTCACGCCAGTAGGTCATGATGGGCTTGACGCGCTCGAGCTGGGCGGCGCGCTTGGCCGGCTCAGCGAGCTGCAGCTTCTTGAGCTTGGCTGGAGTGACATTGGCCATGGCTGTGGATATGCGATAGTGCTGAGTATACGGCGTGGGTGTTTTGGAGGGGTGAATATAGTACATGTATATTAGGCTCCCCTCGGCGCGCGGAGGATGCGGTCATAGGCGCTAGTGTAGCAGCATCCCTGTCTCCCCGCATCGCAGCTCTGGCCAGGTAGACACACGGGTAGTGCTGCTGCAAATAAAAAGAAAAGGCCAACCTGGCATCAAGGCCTGGTGAACACCTATAAGCCCTGCAGCAGCTTCTCTTCTTTTCCCCTGCTTGCTCTCCACTTTACTTTACAAGCAATCACCTCAATCATGGTGCGCACATCGACCCTGTTCGCCGCTACGGCTGCTCTGGCCCTCAATGCGCGCGCAGAGAGCATGTACCCCAAGAACAGCGCCGTCGTCTCGATTAACGGCATGGACTACGACCGAGTCATTGCAAAGTCAAACTACACCTCTGTAAGTGTACACGACCTGATTTGAGAATTGCCGACTAATAAAATGTTAGATTGTCGAGTAAGCTACATTCATCTTGACCAAGCTTCGCATTCTTACGTCTCCAGATTCTACGCGCCATGGTGTGGCCACTGCAAAAACCTCAAGCCCGCCTACGAAACAGCGGCTAAGTCTCTTCAAGGAATAGCCAAGGTCGCCGCCGTCAACTGCGACGAAGAGATGAATAAGCCTTTCTGCGGAAACATGGGTGTCCAGGGCTTCCCTACTCTCAAGATTTTCCGTCCCAGCAAGAAATATGGCAAGCCAACAATCGAGGACTACCAGGGTCCTCGATCAGCCAAGGGCATCGTCGAGACTGTCAAGGACAAGGTTCCCAATTCAGTCAAGAGGGTAAACGACAAGAACCTCGATGAATGGCTACAAGAGAACAAGGACACCGCCAAGGCTATTCTGTTCAGCGAAAAGGGAGTTGTCAGCGCCACACTCAGGGCACTGGCAATTGATTTTGCTGGCATCGTCTCAGTTGCTCAGGTTAAGAAGGCCGAGAAGGCAGCGGTTGAAAAGTACGGCATCACCGAGTATCCCACGCTGATCCTCATTCCCGCCGGCTCAGACACGCCGATCAAACATGAGGGCAAGGTCGACAAGGCGGCCATGGTCAAGTTCCTGTCTCAAGTCGCCCCGCCAAACCCCGACTGCCCGCCTCCCAAAGAGAAGAAGGCAAAAGGCAAAAAGGATAGCAAGAAGGATTCCAAGGCCTCGAGCAAATTCTCCAAGGCTTCGGCTGCTCACAAGGATGCTGAAGCTTCTTCGGCTGCCGCATCAGCGACAGAAGAGACCGTGGAGCAATCTACGGAGTCGCCCGATCCAAACATCAAGGACGAGGACACTCCAAACCCAGTTGTCATTCCTGAGGAAGAACTCAAGCCAACGATTCCCTTGATCGCTGAATCTGCCGAGCTGCAATCCATGTGCTTGACCGACCAAAGCAAGACGTGTATCCTGGCACTCTTGCCCAAGGATGAGACCTCGGAAACCGCCACTACCGCCGTCGCTTCTCTCGCTTCTATTCACAAGAAATACGATGTCGCCGGAAGCCATCTGTTCCCCTTTGTCAGCGTTGCCTCCGCTAATCCTCTGGCCGCTAACTTGATTGCGGAGCTGAGTCTCGGAAGCGCAGACCAAGTCCACCTCATTGCCACTAACGGCAAGCGCGCGTGGTATAAGAAGTACTCGGGCACCACCTTTGGACTTCAGGAGGTTGAGCAATGGGTCGATGCCATCCGTATGGGAGAGGGCAAGAAGGAGAAGCTGCCAGATTCGCTTCTAGTGCCCGGTGAAAAGCCAAAAGCTAAGAAGGTCAAGGAAGAAGTCCATGAGCAGGTTAAGATTCAGGTCGAGGAGGTTGAGGAAGACGCGCCCGAACATAACGAGCTTTAATTAATGTGTTTTGAGAAGTGTAGTGCAGTGGTTTCTCCAAGAGACGTGTATATCAAAGTGTTTATTATTATAGCTGGATTTTCTTGAATGCCTTTCTCCTTGACCTATCAAAGTTACTCTCATATCAGCATCTAGAGAAGTGTGATGAGCTTGCCTCATATGGCTAGGCTCAAGTCGACCAAAGGTCTATCCTAGCGCAAGCTTTGCCATAAACGAATTGTTAATACTGATCGAGTTTAGATTGGCGGCTAACAATATGACGTCAGTTATTACTACGTACCTCGCGTATAGCGACTATAGCGACATAAAAACTACGATATTAGGTGGCAGCTAGGCTTATCTGAAGAAATCGTGATATCGACTATTGTAGCATTGTTGGTGTTGAGTATTGTTTCAGTCAACGCTAGTTGCAAAAAGCGAGACTGACACAGCGATGCCGATAGTTGAAGGCATGTTGAGATGGTATCGATTGACTGTTGATTGATGCCGTCTCTATGCACTGGATACCTCACTATATATATATGTTTGTGTACAGTGAAAGCGTGTCACTGTAATCAGTAGCCTTGTGAGCTGCGCACAGATATCGATCCCCGGTGAAACTAGTCCAGAGTAAAATTGAGGTGTTCTAAGCCAGCGGGCCCGATTTCGACTCGCCTGGGATTCTGACTTCTTAACATCCTCGTGGCGCTCATTCTGTTATCACCTTCTGATAAGTTACTGTTTTCAGGCTAGCTAATCAGAAGCGCCGTCTTGGTCAGTGGCGTATCTATTACAAAATCTACGAACTATCGTGTTGACTGATTCGCCGCCACAATCATAATCTAGCTTTTACTTGACTAAGACATCAGCTGGCCTAATTAACTATGCTGAAATTGATCCACCTTCAGCTCATTGGAAGGTGACAAATGAATTGAGCGCCATGATTGATATCACCTGCTGCCTGTTCTCACCTCCGAAGGAAGACATAGGGGGCCAAATAGATGTAGTAAATGCTGGGTTGATTAGTTTTCTATACCGAAAACGCCCTTCTTACATTATATCATTCAATACTTACTCGAAGGCTCTACTACTACGTTTTTACTACGAGTTTATGCTATTTTCTACTGCTAAACTATATGCTATCAAAAGTTCTTTTCTGGTGTTTTTTGAACTGAGTCATAGATATTCAGCTCGGGTAAGCATAATATGGGAGAGATAAGATAAAAAAACTCTGACTGTTTTTCATAGTAAGATACTAATAATCTAAAACAAGTCTACTACGAGCTGACTGCAAATTTCACCTGTTGTGCCTGGTCGAAACCTCTGTATCTGTCACAGTCCTAGTCATTATTTTTAGCCTCTCCACCTACAAAACCTTCGCCGGCAACCACAGTAGGCGGAGCTCTATCAATGGTCCTACCTCAGCTTAGCTAGGTGGCGGCGGCCTGGATATTGGGTGACCTGCGTAATGGGCTGCTTAGGCAATTGGAGGCCTGAATAATATCAAGCGCTCGTGTTGCTGCAAAGCCTTCTTTATTCATGACCATTGCAGCCAAGTGTGAATTAAGATAAATGTTCGCGTTGCCACAAAGTCGTCCTTGCCCAGAACTGTTGCAGCCAAGTGTGCGTTGAGAGAAAGCATTGAGCTCTAAATATGCCACTTTCAAAATTACACGGTATCGCCTTCGCATTTATTCGGCGTAGCAGCGTTTGCTAGGCTCTCGAGGTGATACTTGATAGGTTTGGTTACTCCCCTAGTACTAGTAGCGGTGCGTACGTGGTCTAAACGGCCAACTGTACCGCTCATGCAGTAGCGTCACCGCCCGCCCGCCCGCTTTGGGGTCCACTTCACAACCACATATCAACGCCCCAAAACGCTATAAGATAATCCAGACCGCAACCTGTCGGAGACTAGCGGACAAGCGGGCTCGGAAAGCGGCCTGTGGATCAAATGTCGGCTTCGCTATTCTCAAAAAATGTTAATCTTGCACAGCGGACTTTGCAAAGGTGAAACAGTATAAAGAAGCGTAAAGGCAGAGATATTCTCGGTAGACACAATTGCAATCTTCCCTGTGCTTATCATCTCTACCCTTTATATCACTTCTCATTAGGATATCTCTACAATGGCCCACCAAAACCGCCTTGCAAACGCGCACGTCCTCGTATTTGGGGGAACATCAGGCGTCGGCTTCGCCATTGCCAACATGGCCCTCTCCTCCGGGGCCAAAGTCACCATTTCAGGCTCCAGCCAGCCCAAGGTTGACGCCAAAGTCGAGCTTCTGCGTTCCATGTATCCAAACACGCCCGCTACCAATGTAGCAGGCTTCGCCGCCGACCTGACCGATAAGGCCAACCTCGAAAAAAACCTGAGCGCAGTACTAGACAAAGCAACCGAAAACGGAAAGAATAAAATCAACCACATTAGTTTCACAGCCGGAAACGCCATCACTACATTCAAGATTGGTGAACTGGAAACAAGTACTGCGCTCGATGCCTTTACCGTCCGCTTCCTCGCTCCGTTCGCCTTGGGGAAACTCATTGCCAACGGCGACTACATGCCCAAATCTCCCTCCAGCTCCATCGCCTTGACCGCTGGTTCAAGCACGCACCGCCCATCTCCAGGTTGGACTATGACCGCAGCCATAGGTGGCGCCCTCGAGGGCTTAACACGAGGTCTTGCGGTAGAGCTGGCTCCGATTCGAGCCAATCTCGTAGCCCTTGGTGGCGTAGATACGGAGCTGTTTCAGAGTCTTACTACTGGGATTCCGGCTGAGTATATTGATCAGATGAAGAAGGGAATGAGTCTGACGGGGGAGATTGGTCGGCCAGGAGACATTGCTGAGGCGTACGGATGGATCATGAAGGATAGGTCTGCCAATGGCGCGCAGGTAAATAGCGATGGTGGGCATTGTCTTGTTGGTTCCACATCATAACTTCCTTTGCTGTAACTAGTGACATGTAAAAAGTAGCACAGCTTAATCTATGCTGATTTCCAGTCCCCCATATTGTACTTCCTGTCTGACGCGATCTGACACTCTACAATCTGCCACAAGGCCTCTGAAACCTCGCTTTTGTAAGTTTCGTAGTTCCTCTTGGCTCTTCTTCATATCTTTTTCGACCGCGGATTTGAGCTTTCGGCCAAGGAAGCTCTCGTCTTCATGCATATGCTCGAATACTAGAGTGATCAGGTCGATTTCGTCTTTGACACTTTGATCGCCGCTTTGGCGCCATTGGATAACGAGCACGCATGCCGAAACGTACAAAGATGACCCTATATACGGGGAGAGCAGTAAATCAACCGAAATGCGTGATGCATCTTTGACTATCTGTGCGACATTTCGGGCCGCAATGACAGCGAGGCTGAACGGGGAAGATGGACTCGAAATCGAACCCTGTGCCTCACAGCTGTAATGTAGTATCAACGTCATGGCATTCAAGGTGATTTGCAGCCATACCACCTGCTGGCGATCTGCTGGTGGTGCTGCTAGTACTGAGCTGGCTTGACGGGGCAGACTGAGCCGGAATTTAATAATCAGGCTGTCCAGCTTGGCGCATTCTTCTGCATACTCGGGTGAGTCGGGGGCGCTGTGTAGGGAATGTATCAACTCGGATACTCGGCCGAGCAGAACATGCGCAATTGCTAGGTAGTGTAGCACATTCAGAGGTTCTCTTGCGGACGACGATGAACATATCAGATCAGACAGGTTCTGCGTAAACGGCGTACTGGAATGATGAAGCGTATCCGATTCTGGATCCAAGGCTTGAAAGACCGATTCAGGTTTCAATAAGTCAACTTTGAATTGAGTCTCGGGTATAGCGGTCTGCCAGCCCGTCGCCCATGAGTTTATTCGGTCCAACATGAAAAGAAGCCATAAAGCTCGCCGACGCTCTTCTTTACCGACTGACGTCTTCTCTTCATGCATATTGGGCCGACATGTTTTCACATTATCCGCGTCTATGTTCAGACCAAGAACAACAGCCTGTCGCCATGCTTTTCCTAGTAATAACCAGCTGGAAGAAAAGTCGCATGAAGTCCAGGAATGGAACATGAGAAGTAATACAGATTGGATGGTGCGTAAAGTTGGTTCGGGCTTTTGGCAGGTGAGGTTATAGGAGAACTTTGCTTGCTCGTACCAGTCTTTTGAACGCTTTTTTATAGCACAATCAGGATGAAATCTGGCTGCTATACAGCAAATTGCGTAAACCAAGGTTGGTGATTCGTCCTGTAGCTTGCCGCTTTCCACACTAGACAGGAGGCTCTTCTTGTGAAAGCAGGGAAACATAGGGTAAAGATGCTCGAAGAAGAGGTTGGTAAGCTGAATGGTGATATCTTGCGACGGCGGCTGGAAGCTATCAAACGCCTGGAAACTAAACGTATCATCGGTTGGAACGTCCGTGGATTCAGGTGTGGGGAAGCACACTAGAGGATCTTCATATGCTAAGGGGGCAGAGCATGGAAGATCGAAGATTGTGCCTGTGAGTTTCATGGATGGCAGTAGGCCAGGTGGCCCCATATCGAAACTAGGAGGCAAAACAACTGTGTCTGGACTAAGAGAACTCTCTGAGGAGGCTGCAGGAAGTAAACTGCTGTCTTGGCGTGACGGAGCCCCATACTGGCATTTAATATTTAGTTTTCTACACAAAGAACAGCTCGGATGCTCGGCCTGTATCGCATACTACTGTTAGAGAGAGGGGCCAAGTTTGAATAGTACATCATTACACGTACGTCGCATTTCTTCTTCCGCTGTCGACAGCTGGTGCATGCTTGCTTTCGCTTCGCGACCGAGGCTGGTATAGTCAAGATCACCATAGTTGCAGCTAACCCAAGTGTTTGAACATTTGATTCAAGGGATTCTGATTGTGGAGAGGGCCAAGAAAAGCGATGTGAGAAGTGCAGTGGAATCATGTGTCGCGTTCGAGGTGCAGCCAGGCTTGGGGAAGTTAGCTCGGAGTTAAACTTAATCTGTATTCCGGGGACCCGAGAGCGTGACGCAGTAAACACGAACCAATCATGTGCAACGATTTGTTTAGTGTTGCTATTAAAAGCGTTTCCAGAGTTCCGGGTCTAACTACCTTGTTCTTTAGTTTTCATGTATATGGCAATAGGAGAGAAACTCCTGCAAAGCGTACTACTGACAAGCGACAAATTAGGGTTAGTTATCATAACTTAAGTCTCCGCCTATACCATTTACAGTTTTTATTCATCACTCTGTATGCTTTTCAGGGCCTCGAGGATACCAAGGGCACATACGGAGCAAGGAATGGTCATAGTCTTTGAGATATAAACTCATTAATCCAACTCAATGTCACACACATGTAAGCACTCAATCTCAAACATAATTTGCTTATTAGCTACGGCAAGGTAAACCCTTGGCGCAGCTACTGCTACCCTGAAAAACCAAGTTTACTAGCGACATGTTTCTGAGACGGGAACGCTCCTACATACTTGAACATCTAACTTGTATGAGTCTCAAGATTTCCAGCCCAAAGGTATACAAAACTAGTATATTGCACCTCCGACCTTGAAACTACAATTCTTTCTTCTTACCCCCCTCTCTTCCCCTCGTCGGTAAAATCTTGTAAGGAAAGGAAGAAAAGCCCTCCGCCTGTACAATGACTCAGTTACTTCCCACATCAATGGGCCCATCCGAAAACTGAAGAAAGTCCGACTCAGTATCAGGGGCTCATGCTCTTGAACCCTATTGAGGCGATATTAAAGGCAATTTAACACGCATCCGTAGGAATATCGGCGGAAGTGCCCTCACCTTTGTCTGAAAACAAGACACCAAACGTATTTACAGTCGCGCCTGCATGCACGGAAACACCAAAGCCTGAAATCTTGTATGTTGATAGGACACGGCGACGGTGAATACGGGTGGGGGTTGTCAAAATAGGGAGGTTCTAGATACTTTTGTGCGGGCAGTTTCATGCATATGGGGGAGATATGTAGAACTAGATCTCATGATGTACATACTACCAACGCTGCATAGAACTCAGTATTTCTCAAAAAAAAACATTCCTCTTCATGCCATCGTAACTTCGTATATAATTTCATAACCTCATAAGTCATACCCACATCTCCAACATCAAGAAACATGCATCCACACCTCACTCCCCCCCAACACCCCCCAAGCCCCTCCCACCCGATCCCCGGTGACACTCCCAATTCCACCCCTCTCATCAATCTCCTCCCATATCCCCGGCGTCCCCGTCCACCGCCACACCGTCCCATCAGCATGCCGACTATACAGCAGCTCCCCCACCGCATATATCCCCACACTCCCCTTCTGCTCAATAACACTCCAATACGGACCTTTATTGTCGAGCCACACAACCGCGCCATCGCTCTGCACTTTGAAAAACTCGTTGCCGCCAACCGCAATCCCAATGTTCGCGGCGTTTCTGTCGAGGATGGCTGCGGAAGTGTAGGGCCAGCGCGATCGCACTAGGTCGCCGTTTGCCAGCATGTTCCACAGCGTTTTATCGTAGGATACGGCGATTTGGCGCGAACCAGGTGCGGTTTGGTCGATTGTGAGCCAGGTAGAGCCTGAGAGGCGGACTACGGAGCCGTCTTTGCGTCGGGCGTAGAGTTGGTCGGAGGCGGCGTGGATGTCGAGAATGGATGTGTCGGTGGGACTGATGGATTGCCAGTTTGAGTCTGTGCCTGTCCAGCGGAAGGTTCCGCCGTCGTAGTGGCGTTGGTAGAGGATGCCGTTTGCACCGGTTATTTGGGCGGTTTCTTTGTAGTTGTCGACAGTTGTCCAGGCGTTATTGATGTACCGGAGGATCTGGCCTGTCGGACGCATCTGGTAGAGGCCGTCGTTGGGGGCAGGCGTGTTGAAGCTGGAAGTGACTTGGATCATGCTGCTGACTTTTGAGCCGGAATCTATGAGCTTCCATTTAGGCGTTTTCCAGCCGTAGATGCTGTGGATACCCATTTTGTCGTCAGGGTGGATTGGGTGCATGAGACCGTCGTAGTAGGCGAACATGATGGCTGATGGGATGGTACTGTGGCTTAGTCCGAGGGCGTGACCTATTTCGTGTACAGCTGTGGTGGAGAAGAGAATGTCGTCTGTCCACTGTTCATTGTCGTTGAATGTGATATTAATTTTACCGGGGGTGAAATATACACCATCTGAGTCTATAGTTGTGATGGCGACAGTTCTGTTACTGTTGATGGGTAAGAAACGAATGTTTATGTCGGCCTTTACATTTGAAGCTGCTTGGACAATGTTGAGTGGGGCAGAGTTCATCCATTGAGCAAAGGCTGTGCTGGGAGATGTTAGCATTCGTAAGACTTATAGGCTACGTACTGACCTTATGGTACTCAGCTGTCGCTCCTGCGACAAGTCATTTGTATACCTGTCGATGCGCCAGGTCAATGTCGTCTTAGCCCATTTCGGACCCCAAAGCACATATCGCTCCTGACCTTCCCCAGCCTTAGTACCAACATACTGCTGTTCAGTTCCACAGCGAGGTCCGTTCATCATAGCCATCATTTTGTCACTAAACTCCCCAGTCACTGGCTCCTTTAGCTTTGCCTGGATCTTACGAATAGCCTCTGGAAGATCACTGTCTGGCACTGAAGTGCCTGGCTTGAGCCAGCCGTATAGTCTGTAAAATTCGTTGACATGCTTGGCGTATCTCTTCTGGTCGGCATTTGGGGCATTTGTTGGGGTTCCGGTTGGTGCTGAAAGGGAGGAAGTTGGGATGAGGGATGTAGTAGCTCTACCGACGTTGCGGTGGGGTGCCGCTAGACAATGAGATATGAGCCCTAAGAGCAAGGCACCATTCAGAAACACCATCTTGAGGTACTTTTTGAGACTAGATGGCTATATTTGCCTCCAATATATAGTTTCAAGCATGGTTACCTGATCTATCCCTTGTCCATCTCGAACTCATGGATAGTGCTCATGAGCGGGCCGGTGACCGGTTTGCGTAGCATGAGATGCGTTGGTGTTACCGAAGGATGGTAGCTACTATTGAACATCCTGTAAGAGGAAGGTGCATGGTGTCTAGAACAGCTTTCGCTTAGTTGTTTGCTGTATGTCCTAGTAAAGTGTTGTGGTGTACTGAGTACTTTGTGGAGTGATAGTCCAATGACCGCCAGCGTACAGATGGAGCCTCGCATGCAGCACGCTACCGATGGCTTTGTTTAGCTCATTGTACATGTCTTGGAATATTGGAACCAGTGACTTGTAATATATTGGCGCTGGTGTGGCATTGCGGCGCAGCGGAGGATTCTCGGAGTGGCCACGGCGAGAGATTAGCGAGGTCTAAAGATGCAGCCGCTCAGGTCGAACTGCACATATCGTATGTTCAGCTGAATACCATGATGCAGTCGACTGTTGACTCGGGAATACGAGCGTCTTTAATCTTTCACGAGCGTCCGGGCAAACTGCACCAGCCGGTTCTAGATTAGACTGGATGTCCACGGTCCAATGCAAATACCGGTCAACACTTGCTCACAAGTGGAGTAAACAGAATCAGAACAACGTTTGGAGAGGCTTTTCATCTGGGTCACGGGACTCAACCCCTCATGTTGCCCTCAAGCTGGTATTCATTCAATTCCATCTATGACATGTAGCACCTGTCCACCTTGTCGTCACCATGTGCCCTCCTATGCCTATCGGCCCATGCTGTTAATCATCTCCCTCTGAGTGGCGCGGTCTTTGTTGGCCTGGCTGAGCGACTGGAGACTCCGTAGGTCTCCAACAACATCTTTGGCCTTGCCAAAGTAGACCTCTTGCAGCAGATTGCGCATCTTGAGCTCCATGTCTTCGACCATCTTGCCGATATTGGCGACGTGCGAGGTGTCATCCTCGACGGCCATGTCGGCTTCAACCTGGCGTACCATATTGCCGGAGAGGTCGAGGCCGCCGAGTGCCTCACTGTCGGTGCCGAGGGAGAGGATAACGGTCGATGTGAGCTTGTAGTGCGATGTTCGGGCGCGATCTTGGGCATCGAAGACGTGGATACTGTCCCAGCTGCCGGAGCTCTTCGGGGTGGGGCTGACGGCTGTTGTCTGTCTGTCAGTGTCTACTCAGCAACGCAGATCCGAGGCGGCATGCATACACTTCTTCAGCAGCACACAGCCAGCGAAGCCATCGTCCATATCCCACAGATAAACACTGGATATTCCGCCCTCAAAGTACCTGCCCGCGTCAGTTACCACGACCCCGCCATAGCCACGTCCCCACCCCCGCATGCAACTCACAGTTCTCTGTAGACGTCAAAAGCCTCGTTTGCCTTGACCTCCATCTTACGGACACGATCACTAGGCGTGACACCCTCGTCAATGGGCGGCTCGAACTCGTTGCTCCACGGACTGCGCCAGCTGTCACCGTCGCGGTTGTAGTCGCAGCACAGAAAGTCGCGCTTCGTCTTTGAGCATTTCTTGACTGTCAGGGGAATATCGACCGACTCGAGCAGGTCCTCTTCGAGCGAGGGATTGAGCTGGATAATGTGGTCGACATTGCGCTTGACGTCCTTGGGGTCCAGCCGGCGGAGGAGGTCGCTGTAGCTGTGTTAGCTAGAAGAGCAAGTCAGGTGCGCGTGCAAAAGAAAGAATGGCCTACAGAGCGCTATCAATGGGATCCGCCATTTTGCTGTGCTTGGCCAGGAAAAAGACGGGCGTGGTCAAGGGCGGGTTGCTTGAGTATTGTCGACGAGTGCCAGCGCCTTCGAATGTCTCGAGCCCCAGCGATTCGGCCGCTTGGATTGGGCGCTGCTCGCGCGAGTCATGCGCATGCCCGCCGGGGTAGCTCATGGTCTCGACCTCTGATGGACAACCTCACCTCTGCTTCAATTTTGATATTTATGAATTTGGATAGTGTTGGAATGAGTAGTAGTATTTGTGTTCGAGGTTTCTAGCATCACCCATGACTCTGGTGGCAGCTGTGATTTACTCACTTCACCACGCGGCAATCGCGCCCTTCACCATCCACCAAAAAACAGAGACTGCTATGCAAGAAAGAGAGGTGCCGCTAAAAACCATGTCACAAGTAATCATCGCGCGAAGCCTGGGTAGTTATCCTCTCCTGCTTTCTCTACGAGTCCATAACATGCTGGGGGGGGTTGCTTCCCACACCGATAACATTCCTCATTACCAGAGCGAGCAGACTAGAACATTCATCTTGAAATACACTATACGAGGCTTATTTGGAACAAATTGCGGTAATTTGCAACAACAAATGTGCATGAATCCCTTCCGCCGTCTTGCTTGCGTGCCAAATACGGGTGCAAACGATGGCATCTCACCTTCACTCCGCCTACAAACCTTGCACGCCAGTGCGCCCATCGTCACCCAAGCAACTGTGTGCGTCATTAACGAGCCTCTCACAGTGAGCATAGAGGTGAGTTTGTATTTTGGCGAGCATATGTAGCCCTTCTGCGGCACCACAGTGCACTCACCTTCACTGCCTGTTAACGACATCATCGCGCTAGCGGGCCTCAGACATATTTACTATCCATCTGCACCTTTGCACTTCCCTACCTCTTCCATCTCACGCAAACACTTTCAAAAAATCACTCAGCTTCAACATCAACAACATGTCTGACACCGATAAGACCACTGCTACCAATGGCTCTGCTCCCCACTTCACCGAGCGTGAGCTCCAACTCCTGGGTTGGGCTATACAGTCACTCAAGTCTGGTCCTCCAGAGGTATGTGATTGCCATGTTGTTTCGAGACATACCTTTGGCTTGCCACCTCCTTATACCGTGCTCACTCTCATCAAAAGATCGACTACGATAAGCTTGCTGCCTTTGCTGGCATGAGCAATCCGCGCTCTGCCAGCAACGCCTGGGCCAAGATCAAACTCAAGTTGATGACTCCTTTTGCCGATGGCACTGCTCTACCTACTCCAAAGAAGACTCCTCGCGCTAAGAAGGGTGTTGTCTCTAAGAAAGAGGGCGACGAAGCCGATGGAGATGCCACCCCAAAGGCCACGCCTCGCAAGCGTGCTTCCAAGAAACAGGAGGTCGACGGTGATTCTTCGCCTAAGAAGAAGCCTGCTCGTGGCAAGGCGGCTCCTAAAGAAGAAGAAGGTGAGTGCTTGTTTAGACACGCCATGCAACTCTTGCAATGTTGGTTCCATGTAGTTATTAAGTCTGAGCCCGACGAGGCTGAGGACTCCGCAGATGTTGATGCGATCGGATCTGATGAGGAGATTATCGCAGAGGTCTAAAAGCGTCCAAAAACTTCAAGGTAAGCCAAACATCGATCCCTCCCACTGCTCGCTCACTGACATTACAAGTGCCTTTCTTTATCGACGCAGCCTTATGCATCGCATATGGCTACTTGCAACATGGCCTGGCTGATAGCTTTGGATCCCGGCATAGTATAATCAAGTGATGGTACAAAGGTTGATAAAAGTCTTTTCTTGCTATTATACGGAGTTTGAACACATGGGGCAATGGGGCAATGGGCATTCACGGTTGAGTAATGTATTATGAAGGAAAATGGACAGTCCAAGTTGACATGTCCCGTCATCATAATTGCAGTGGGAACTGCGCGAATTCAATGCAAATGATTATCGAAAATACCGGACCCTCTTTATAGTGTCCTGAAATCCGTGCAACAGTGTAAGAGTGTTCACATCCATCTTGTTGATAGCAAAGTATACCACATAGTAACCCAACGCGCCGCGTCCAGAAATCAATTACACGCTATAGGTTGATTCACTTTCACTTCTTCCAGCTCGCGTAACCCAAAAACTAAGCTAACACCACTAAGAATTTGCCGCTCCATTTCCTCAACTGCTTGTCAGTTCTTCTCATATTTGCAAAGCCCTTCCTATCAACCATGTCAGATTATACAGTCGCCATGACCAACAGCTACTCAATGCTCATCGATTGGCTACTGGCTTTGGTCAGCATTGGCGTCTGTAGCATCCTTCTCTTGCTGATGTTCCTCATTGTCATTTGTTTCTGGATCGTCGTCGCCATGATCAACTTCATCAGCACCGTCCTCTCCATGGCACTTCTCATTATCTCCAGTATCTTGGTGAATACTCGTGAAAGTGAAGAGCGTCGGGAATGTTTCCGAATTCAAGACCTCTACGTCGCTGATATGCCCTCACTTATCATGACTGACACGCTACCATCCGCGTCTACCAGCTCGACGTTCAATCCAAAACGGTCGCGGAAGCAATCTGGCAAGTGAGGGAAAAGATGAGTACTAGTCACTGTCCCTGGTTGGGAGAGCTTGCCACTGGGATAAAACAGGACACCTCGTAAGCAAGCACACTACACATACGAAATGGCCCCAGCATCATACCAAAATCAACTTCTCTAACAGTTGCTGCAGGGATTGATGTACCACCCAGGGAAGCAATCCGATTCATACAATAACGAGGACAGAAGGGGAGGGAGGCGCGATAGGGTCGCTCATCAGGCATAGCCTCCAGATGTCGAGATAGCCTGTGTTTCCTGTATCTATCTCGCGATAATACAGTTTTTTTATGGTGTTCCCACGCCTAACGTCTGTACTTGAATCATCCATCTGGCAAGTCTCTGCCTACTCCAGCAGCTTCTCCAGTTGCCCATGTAGCTCAAAACTCAGCATTCCCAATCTCTTGCGACAACCTCTTGAGTGCAACCTGACCTTTTCTCTGGCTGAATCTCGTGAAGCAGCAACGATCCACGAAGCGAATCTCACGAGCTGGAATAAAGCAAGGACTACCCTGTCATGTCAGCCGTATTTGTGCAAACCAAGACAGTATTCGTACTGCCGAGGTATGTCTTTCCCCTCATCTTTCTCTGCTTACTCCAGACCAGCTCCACAACTCACGTTTCTAAAGTGACTTCCAAGAGATAGATTACACCATCTGTCATGTCGTCGCAGAAGACTTCATCAAGCTCCGGCTCCGGCTCTTCTAGTAGAACGAGCTCTAACGTGACCAACCACGGCATCAACAATGAGGCAAGGCCCCGGACCGCTCGGAATACCCATCATCATGTTGACCATATTGTTCAGGGAAACCACTGGTGCACTCGTGAAGCTGGGTCCAACGACGTGAACTCGAACCCTTACCACTACTCTAACAGGGATGGTTCATACTACTACAGCAACTCCAACATAGGTCCAGGAGGGACGGCGGTGTAGACGTGTACTGATGTAAGACCAGGGCTCGAGATACTTCAACAACGGTAAGGGAGGCGCATGGTATACCCCTCCTCCCAAATAAACGTGGTGGTACTCTTGCAAGGCGCGTCGTGGTTGAGTGGAAAAGCTTCCAGATACAACAGATTAGCAAAGCAGAGGAAGATATAGATGCATATTGTACATAGCATATGAGACCCGTACCGTATCCTGTAACACCATACCTCAGCTTATGCACTTTGCACGCCATCCCAACTTGGCAATATGCACCTACAACGCCCATGGCGGCACGAACAAGTGCCCCATCTGCGTCATCTCCCCCTTTCTGCTGCACCACCACCACCGCTCACAAACCACGCGCGGGACTCCCCCTACGTCATCAAGCTGTCTCCACCCTCAGAAAACCCCCGAGTTCGCATACCATCTTACCGCATACAGCAAGTGTAGAAAACAGGCGTGAAATGGTTATATTAAGTCTCTCACCACCCCGCTCACGGCCCCCCCCTTTCAAACTGTAATCGGGGCAAGCAAAAAAAAACAGGGTGTGCAGACGTTCGCTGTGCACACACACGCGTGCGTGCGCTGCGCGCATGCCCCTCGGGCATACCACGGGAATACCAAGGTCCGGGTCACACTGGTAGTTAGTACTAGTTACTAGTAACGTGGCGGATAAGCGAGTCGCGCAGGCAAGCGAGTCGCGCACCTCACCAACTTTCTTACTCTATTACACTTGCCTTTATCATGGCTCCACGCCACGCTATTCAATTACTCTCAAATGAATCAGATATTCAGCTTGCTATACAATCTCTTAATTCTAATCAAATTCAAACAGGCCGACGCGCAGCTTCAATCTTTAACGTGCCTGAATCAACGTTACGCGATCGACGCGCTGGGAAGCGTGCGAGACGCGATTGCCAGCCCAACTCAAAAAAGCTTACTCAGATAGAAGAGGAGGTGATTATAAGCCATATACTTGATCTAGATCAGCGTGGATTTGCGCCTACCTACGCTGCCGTACGTGATATGGCTGATAAGCTACTAGCTGCACGTGGTGCTGGCCACGTTAGGCAGAAGTGGCCAGCCAACTTTATTAGGCGTACAGGCTCTCTTACAACGCGTTTTAATCGAGCGTACGATAGGCAGAGAGCTCTATGTGAAGATCCAGCCCTAATTAAGAGCTGGTTTGAGCTTGTGGAGCAGACAAAGGCCAAGTACGGCATCTGCGACGAAGACGTCTATAACTTTGACGAAGCTGGCTTTATGATAGGCAAGATCACGACTCAGCTTGTCGTAACAGCGTCAGAGAGAAGAGGCCGGCCAAAGGCAGTTGAGCCAGGCAATCGCGAGTGGGTAACGCTGATCGCAGCGATTAACGCAGCTGGCTGGTCAGTCCCACCGTTCCTTATCTTCGCTGGCCAGTATCACCTATCTGCCTGGTACGAGGCAGAGATCCCACGCGAGTGGGTAATCGCAGTCAGCGACAATGGCTGGACGAATAATGAGCTAGGCGTTGCATGGCTAAAGCACTTCGACACTCACACAAA